>NC_083571.1:83028887-83328887 GCF_027579695.1 Neoarius graeffei
GTTGCGTTTCCCTCTCTGTATGTGGAGTAAACAGTACACACCTTTTCGACAAATACTATAAAAATATCGCTGCTACCAGCCTGAATGTCAGAACGGTGTGAGTACCTGGAATGGTTCTCTCCCAGGGAGACAGCGATTCGACAGATCCCATGTGATGTCTCCATATCTCCGTTCTGCACGGCTTCTTGTAGTTGTTCCTGCAGCTGCAGCACTTGCGGAACCAGCTTCAGTAGTGTGTTCAGATACCTGAAACACAAAGGACAAAATACTGTTTACCGTTTTGTTGGGAATTTGCCTACCTATGACAATATGTTTGCATACATGTCAACCTATACGGAATGTCCGTATTTTATATGGATTTGATTCAATAAACCTAGTATACGGGTGTACAAATAAAGTTATACGGATTCCTTAAAAAAACTTCAATATTTATTTAGAGCTATAATCAATTCCCACGATGATAAAAGAGCGCATAACATTTACAAACGTACTGTACACCACAGAAAGCACAAACAGCCAGTAAAGAGTCTTATGAAATCGTGCGTTATCTTGTGGTAGTGAGACTTCGTTCCACTTTTGATCATGCGCACACCGCATTGCGAGAATCCCGCCAACCGGGAAGTAACATTTTGTTTGAAACGCGTATTTCCACCTGAGCGACTTTCACTAGCGACTGAAAAGATTCTGAATGGGCACTCCGGCAAGATCAACACAGACACTTGCTGTGACATGCAGCCTAGTGAGGTATTGGTGCAGAGTGCTAAAAAAAAAGCTGTCATGGAGTACAATTCAGAACATTAGAGTGACACTTTGTGTTTTTGTCGAACATTGGAGCTTTGTATTCATTCTGAAGGTTTATTGTTATTAATATTGAATAAAAAGTAACTTGGATATATCATTGTTAATTATCATTCAAATTTTAGGTAAATTATTTTAATTTGCATCTTATAAGGATTTTATAAGGGAAATACGGATTTTAGAGGTTGGTTATACAGGTTTGATTGACCAAAGGTTGACATGTATGGGTTTGATGTCCTAAGAGTTCTTGTTTAGTTTTAAACTAAAGCCAAATGACTAATATAGTGAACAAATTGCAGTAACTTACTATACAACTTTCTATGTTGTGTCACCTAATTCAAGGCAAAAATGAGCTCTTAACTCTTTGGATAAATGACCCTTGTGCCGCTTGATGTGCAAAACATCTGACATATATGGCATACTTTGCCATAGATTACAACGAAAAACTCACATGAGGCAGAGAAACAAAGGAATCCATGTGAACCCCTTTCTCTCTCTCTCAATGTTAGGAAAAGGAGGCAAATGAGATTATACACATCCATCTAAATCAGCCAATCCCATGACAGCAGCACAATACATAAAATCATGCAGATACAAATCAAGAGCTTCAGTTAATGCTCACTTCAAACATCAGAATGGGAAAAACTGTGATCTCAAAGTGTGACTTTCACTGTGGCATAGGCGTCAGTGCCAGATGGACTGGTTTGAGCATTTCAGAAACTGCTGATCTCCCGGGGTTTTCACACACAACACAGTCTCGAAAGTTTACACAGAATGGTGCGAGAAACAAAAAACATCAAGTGAGCAACAGTTCTGTGGGTGGAAACGCCTTGTTGATGAGAGATCAGAGGAAAATGGCCAGATTGGTTTGAGCTGCCAGGAAGAATAATAGTAACTCATAAATCACCCTTTACAACCACGGTGAGCAAAAAAGCATATTCTGCAACAGCAGAGGACCACACTGGGTTCTACTCCTGCCAGCCAAGAACAGGAATCTTAGAAATCAAGAACAAGTTCCTATTAAAGTGGCCGGAGAGTGTGCATATTCATGAGCATTCACGAAAACTACGTTCCAGTATGTCTGATATGTAACCAACACAGAGTGTACATGCTCAATCAAGGTGTAAAAGTTTCAAAAATTGCTGATCTACTGGGATTTTCATGCACAACTGATGTTTTGCATGACAGAAACGTCTTGTTGATGAGAGAATTCAGAGGAGAATGGTCAAACTGGCTGGAGCGGACAGGAAAGCTACAGTAATTCCAATATACACTCTTTATAACCGTGGTGAGCAGAAAAGCATCTTGGATCATACATCATGTCGCACTTGGTGGGGGGGCAACAATACTCTCCCAGAATATGTGCAACAATAGTAGAAGACCGTATTGAGCTTCATGACTGTTAGCCAAGAACAGATGTTACCTGGACTTTTTCTCTTCAACTGTCCACTTTGGAGCAGCTGTTTTGGTTCACACCCTAGTGTGTTTACTTTGTTCCCACCTCTCTAAAAGAATTGCACCAAGGAGGAAAAGGCACCAAAGCTTCAAATGGACACACACACACAAAAAATTTATTTATATATATATATATATATATATATATATATATATATATATATATATATATATATATATATATATATATACACACACACACACGTATACATACATACATACACACACAAACCTTTGGGGAAAAGGGAATTTTGGCAGGAGTGGTCAGGACGAGCACTTCAGGCCAACATTCATCTTTTATCTGCACAGCTGACGTCAACTCAATGAGATGCACAGAGTGCACTGTACTGTACAGCACTCAGAGGAATTGCATTATAGCATTGCTCTACTCTCCCAGAATTCACAGGCTCAAGGTTAGCAGCAAGCAAGAACATGTGGCGATGCAACATGGAAAGGTCTTTCGCCTCATGATACTCCTTCTCTGGGATTGCTCTGTGGCAGTAAATCAAACCATCACACCAAATTACACTCTACTATGCAATGAGACTAAATTATAGATAAGGCCAAGCAGGGCATAAGGGAGGGCGGCTCACGCCTTGATGGATTTCATATCCTTTGTCTGAATCTGTTTAAACTGTGATGGAGGGAGAAAGGGGTCATGAGAGAGACTGAGAGCAGATTAAATTAAATGGTCATCCTTTATTTGGGAAAAAATATCTATCACTTTGTGCGGTCTCATTTCCTCTTATCACATCCTCTTTTCTGAGAATGAGATGGAATGGAATTGGTTGCCAGGTCTCCAAAAACCCATTAAGGAAACAAGACTGCAATTTCCAGAGTACAAAAAAAATATTCAATTAAGGCCCGGTCCCACAAAACCAATAACCATAACCACAACTATAAATAAATCAGTCCCCTACAGTTTGTGTGGTTAGTGGTCACACCAGACTCATAATGATACCTATAGCCCAGGCCTGGGTTTATCCATATCGGTGAGGTTGCTTCTGGAGCGATTTTCCAGGCCTGGACCTGATCCGATAAAACATCTGACCAATCAGGTAACTGTTTACATGTGATGTTATCTGAGCATGTGCCATTTTTCCCAGGCATCTTTGTTGCATCATGAAGTCACGGAATATGGAGTCACGAAAAATAAAAAAAACATACATACATATTTTATATATAATACAAAGCACGGATCTTTTATTCACAGATATGTGATTTTCCATGAAATATCAATAGTAAATTAATAAACATATTAAATCCTGGCAAGATATTTTAACTACGAACTTTGGCAGTCCAAACATTTAGTTGTTTTAGACTTCTTTTTTTTTTTTTTATCCGTGATGCATCATCTGAATGAAATCCGTAACCAATCTGTAATATACTGAAATGTTTGTGACCAATCCGTAAATTATTAGCATCCGTGATGCATCCGTATTAAAATCCGTAACTACTCCGTATTTTGTATCCTTTTTTATTACATTTCCGTAATCCGTGACCTATCCGTATTTTATCAACCACTGGAGTGTGTGCATGGGCTGTTTTGAAGTTCAAGCTATACAGTATGACCCGGAATAACATGCTACTACTTGGAAAAAACTTCCATGGCTATCCCTAAGTTGCATGCATCTATTTACCCGAGTGGCAGGACCAACCGATATTACAATCGGAATTATAGTTATGGTGTGGCTGCTCCAGACTGGAACTAAATTCAGGAATCGGTATAATCATAGATATCAGTGTTGTGGGACCGGGCTCTTAGTTCGAGATGTGAGGGAAAATAAATGGATGGATGGATGGATATTTGCTCAACCATTTAAAGTGCATATAAAGTGAATTTTTTTTTTCGTTTTTACCTACTGTGTAATAAGCAAATAAAAACATTTGTATGTGGAAAATCTGTAAAAACAAAAGAAATCCCTCTTAAATTTTAGTCACAAACCCCAGCGATATCTTTTTTTAGAGAGAGAAAAAAAAAAAAGTCCGGACCACTGGGCAGAGTTTTAATGCAGGATGCACTTTGATGACATCATGTTGGTTGCAAAGCACTTATTTTTCACAGAGCTTTGTTTTTGGTAGTCTGCAGAACGTACACTATCAGCCTTTTAATAGCGATTAAAAACATGTCTAGCGATTCTGAGTGGAGTGAATCACCAGTCTCTAGTGCTCAAAGTCATCTCATTCACCAAATGAAGCAGACTACAGGGTTTTTACCAGCCAGTATGCACCATACAAAGCCAAACCACTTGCTGATGTCGAAAACAACAAGACAACAATATCGATGAACACGCTGATATTGATGGTCTTACTCAAACAGCATTAGAAGTACACAATGAAAGAACAGTAGCAGTTGAGGCTTGGTAAGTTTTAAAAACTACATTAATTGAATAAAATGATTCTTTGAAGGAAAGGAAATAGAAAAACTGTCTCGTATGCAGTGCCATTTGTATGACTCATAGACTGATCTCTATATAGAGATCAGTGCTGCGATATGACAAAGAGCTATACCTTTTTAATTCAAAATACAGCCGGCCGTTTGCTTAAAACGTGCTTAATATAACTTACTATATATAGTTGCAAACGTGAACATTGCGATGCTACCAATCTTGCGGGTACATTGGAATTTCGCTGCTGTTGGAAATATTGCTTTTGGTGGTTCTATCGAGGGAATAAAACGCACCACATAGCATGAAGATGACGATGCTCTTAGTAAATCGGGTAGTTTTATGAAATATGAACCCTAGCTTTTCGTTTTCATTTTACCTTTAGTGTTATTGATAAGGCTCTTTACAAAGCAATACCTGGTTTTGTTGTATAATGAATAATAAATAAGCTAGGTGGAATGTTTATTCATTATTCCATCTCTACAAGAATAGGTCTTAATAGTCTTACTTGTGACGAAGGTCCGCGGAAAGAAGAATAAAAACAATATCACACGACGGAGACTGTTCACTCGCTACTGGCATAAAATATAACATTTTGGTTTATGAATTTACTGGTCTTTTTTGGGGTTTACCGATGATTTCTGGTGGTTTTATTGCGACAGTCTCTGGTTGGTACGGACCCTTTTCGCATGACGGCATGGAGTTTATTTTCACCAACCAGGACGGCAGAATACCTTCTTTTATAACAGCCATCTTTGAAATGTGCTGAACATAGAGAAGTACAACCCCGATTCCAAAAAAGTTGGAACAAAGTACAAATTGTAAATAAAAACGGAATGCAATGATGTGGAAGTTTCAAAATTCCATATTTTATTCAGAATAGAACATAGATGACATATCAAATGTTTAAACTGAGAAAATGTATCATTTAAAGAGAAAAATTAGGTGATTTTAAAGTTCATGACAACAAAACATCTCAAAAAAGTTGGGACAAGGCCATGTTGACCACTACGAGACATCTCCTTTTCTCTTTACAACAGTCTGTAAACGTCTGGGGACTGAGGAGACAAGTTGCTCAAGTTTAGGGATAGGAATGTTAACCCATTCTTGTCTAATGTAGGATTCTAGTTGCTCAACTGTCTTAGGTCTTTTTTGTCGTATCTTCCGTTTTATGATGCACTAAATGTTTTCTATGGGTGAAAGATCTGGACTGCAGGCTGGCCAGTTCAGTACCCGGACCCTTCTTCTACGCAGCCATGATGCTGTAATTGATGCAGTATGTGGTTTGGCATTGTCATGTTGGAAAATGCAAGGTCTTCCCTGAAAGAGAGGTCGTCTGGATGGGAGCATATGTTGCTCTAGAACCTGGATATACCTTTCAGCATTGATGGTGTCTTTCCAGATGTGTAAGCTGCCCATGCCACACGCACTAATGCAACCCCATACCATCAGAGATGCAGGCTTCTGAACTGAGCGCTGATAACAACTTGGGTCGTCCTTCTCCTCTTTAATCCGAATGACACGGCGTCCCTGATTTCCATAAAGAACTTCAAATTTTGATTCGTCTGACCACAGAACAGTTTTCCACTTTGCCACAGTCCATTTTAAATGAGCCTTGGCCCAGAGAAGACGTCTGCGCTTCTGGATCATGTTTAGATACGGCAGCTTCTTTGAACTATAGAGTTTTAGCTGGCAACGGCGGATGGCACGGTGAATTGTGTTCACAAATAATGTTCTCTGGAAATATTCCTGAGCCCATTTTGTGATTTCCAATACAGAAGCATGCCTGTATGTGATGCAGTGCCGTCTAAGGGCCCGAAGATCACGGGTACCCAGTATGGTTTTCCGGCCTTGACCCTTACGCACAGAGATTCTTCCAGATTCTTTGAATCTTTTGATGATATTATGCACTGTAGATGATGATATGTTCAAACTCTTTGCAATTTTACACTGTCGAACTCCTTTCTGATATTGCTCCACTATTTGTCGGCGCAGAATTAGGGGGATTGGTGATCCTCTTCCCATCTTTACTTCTGAGAGCCACTGCCACTCCAAGATGCTCTTTTTATACCCAGTCATGTTAATGACCTATTGCCAATTGACCTAATGAGTTGCAATTTGGTCCTCCAGCTGTTCCTTTTTTGTACCTTTAACTTTTCCAGCCTCTTATACCCCTTTTCCACCAAATCAGTTCCAGGGCTGGTTCAGGGCCAGTGCTGGTGCTGGTTCACAACTTGTTCAACTTGCGAGCCAGCTGAGAACCAGTTTGCTTTTCCATAGCTCGCGGTGCCAAGGGAAGCCACGTCATTACATCGCTGTATACGTCAGTTACGTTGCTACGTTTGCATAAACCTTGGTGTGAATATTGAAGCAAAAACAACACGGAAGAAGCAGCAGCAGCAACAACAACAACAATAATGAATGACTTCGCGTTTGTACAGCTGCTGCTTCTCGTTGCTTAAAAATGGCGATCTTTCGCGGTCTTGTTATTGTTGTTGGTCTTAACAACTCCGCCCCCCCGCTGACGTAAGCGGTTCTTTCCTCTGGCCCAGCAGAGAGTTGGTGCTAGCCTGGAACTGGTTTTCCAAACTAAGCACTGGCCCCGAACCCATCCTGGAACTGCTTTGGTGGAAAAGGGGCATTATTGCCCCTGTCCCAACTTTTTTGAGATGTGTTGCTGTCATGAAATTTCAAATGAGCCAATATTTAGCATGAAATTTCAAAATGTCTCACTTTCGACATTTGATATGTTGTCTATGTTCTATTGTGAATACAATATCAGTTTTTGAGATTTGTAAATTATTGCATTCCGTTTTTATTTACAATTTGTACTTTGTCCCAACTTTTTTGGAATCGGAGTTGTATATTTGCTCAGAGTTTTGTGAAAGTCAGGGCAATGCTGCTGCTCAAATTTGATCCAGTTTCGTCTCTGAGCTGAACTGGATGGGAACTAATGCATCTTTTATCAAGGGTAAAAATTGTCTTCATATAACATTATTTGGTGCGCCAGCGACAATATCGACCTCCTCTTTGTTTGGGTTTACTGTCGGCCATAGTAAAATGTGATACGTGATAGCATGGCTCGAAATTCGCGGTGGTCCGGTCGCCCGAGGCGACTTAATTTGTCATTTGGCGGGCAATTCCTGTCACTAGCCAGCCTGGCTGGCTAGTTGAAAATAAAAAATATATATCAAGCGAAGATTCAGACTAGGGCTGTGCGATATATTGAATATACTCGATATATCTCCGAAAATTCTGTGTGAGATACATAAAATTATTATATCATAACTATCGAGTATTTTATGGTCATCTGCCAACTTGCATTTGTTTCATGTTTGTTGCGTTTGTTTAAAACATTTTCCGGTGGTTTTCTCCCTGTCCCTCAGGCAGTAACGCGAGAGGCTGCCTAAGGGTAAAAAAACAACAACAACAACAACAAAAAAACAATAACTTCACGCACTCGCCAACCAATCCCGGGCGACATCTAGGTGCTGAAAGGAACTTGCAGGAAGATTTTCTAGTTTCGCTTTACAGCGCTGACTCAGTTCATGCAATCGCTGGTGTTGCATAGGCTACCGTGTAAGCTCTGTCAATTTCAACAACGAATTAAAAATGGAAGCAGACGAATTAGTTCCTAAAAGAACTAGTAAGGGGTCAGTCATCTGGGATTTTTTTGGATATCGCAAGGAGGACATGGAATACCAAATGCCAATTTGTAAAGTGTGCAAAAAAAAAAAAACCTGTCATCACGAAAGGCAGCAGCACTACAAATATGTTCCATCATCTGAAAACTCACCTGGTACAGTACGAAGAGTCTTAAACTCCGAACTACTTGCCCACAAGCTAAACCCCCCCCACAAGCTAAACAAATGACCATAGCGGCCTCGTTCTCCAAAGCCACCCTATATGAGAAAACGAGTCAGAGATGGAGAGCTAGAACGGATGCAATCACTAACGTTATTGCCGAAGACATGATCCCAATTCGTATAGTGGAAAAACAAGGCTTCCAAAAATTACTAAAACACACTCGATCCCAAATATGAGTTGCTTGGTCGCAGACATTTTACAGAGAAGGCAATACCGGAATTATACACATCTGAGAGGCAGAGCCAGAAAACATTCAGTTCAAAAAGTGTGCAAAGAGAAAAATGAAGTTTTGCAGATCTCTCTCTCTCCCTCAATCTCTCTCTCTATTGTGAATGTTCCAGTGGTTCTCAGTAGTCAGGTTAATAGCTTGGAGATCTACCTCTATTTTTTTTTTTTAATAATTTAATGAAAGAGCACTTTTCTTATTTAGGCTAAATGTCTTTCTCAGTGTTGAGCTTGCACTTAATTGATTTGAGATCTGAGCAGCTCTGTATTGTGTTGCCCCTTTGTTGCAATTTTCAAGATTGTTTTTGCAGTTTGTGCCACATCTTTGTTGAATAAAAATAGTCTTATTTCAACTCAATTGTGATTAATCACCAACATGAAAATTTAAAATGTGTTGTTGAAAACCACCTGTAAAGTTAACCAAGAATGTTATTTAATCTGCAGGGACTGTAGTGAAAACAGTAAAGAGTAAAAGTTAGATTTCATGGGGTCCTTTAGAGGAGATTTCAATATATCGTACATCGTGAAATGGAGAAAATGTATCGGGGATATTCATTTTTTCCCGATATCGCACAGCCCTAATTCAGACACACCGTCAACCAAAGCCGCCACATATTAAGCGTGTGCCGCGTCTGTGTTAATCGATGTGTTTATCGGCAGGACGGAAAATACCGAAGAATTCCGAATCACATCGTGTACGAGTCAGGCTGTCGGTTCTTTTACTACTGCGCATGCATATAACGCATCTCGTTGAATATCGCGGTAATCACGTTATCAAATTCAATAGATGTGGCCACATTATCGCCCATTTAATCACGTGTTTTTGTTATTGTTTACATCTACATCTGCCAAAGCTACATTGCGATGTGGAATTTTCTGAAAGGTGTACAGAAACCGCCAGAGATGGGGACAAAGCGAGCTCGGTCTGAAGAGGAGAAAAAGGCCGCCGATAAAGTGTATGTGAAGGAGAAACGACAAAGGACTTATAAGCAAACGTGGGAGCAGGGTAGGCCTTGGCTGTGATACGATTTTTATGGAATAATTAATTTTTTTCAAGTTGATTCCTAGTCAATATGAAGCTCCTAATGCTTTCTCTCTCATAAATGGTTAAATACAGAAAGCATGTTGGACATATTTTGGGTGCTATAGTCATGATAGTAAGTATATTTGTTTTCAATACTCATACACCAAGTTGCCAAGTTTTCCAATATATTATTATTTGTTGATATTATATTATGGTGCTCTGTGTTGTTCTCATTTCTGTATTTAACAACAGTATCAAAATACTCAGGTCTTGAAATAAATGCACATTAGGTCATGAACAATGGTAACTACTCTCTTTTGTGTTATTTTTGACAGAAGTAAAATTCATACATGAACAAATTTTGGCGAGTTGATTTTCTGTTTGGCTAGTTACTTTGGAAGGTAGCTTGTCCGGCTGGCTGGTGAAAAAAATATATGAATTTCTAGGCCTGGATAGTAAGTCTGCAACCGATATAACATCATTATGGTGTCGTATGAGGTGTTTTAACTGCAACTTAGGAACGGCCAATTATTTAGTAAACCCAGAAAACTTCTTTGCCTCATAAAAATGTCCGTTTATGTTACTGTCGGCTCAAACTTTGCAGTTGAATGTTTCAACAATATGTTTACTGAAATATACAGTATGTTTATTGTTATTAAAAAAAGGGGGGGCAGCACAGTGGTGTAGTGGTTAGCACTGTCACCTCACAGCAAGGTGGTTCTGGGTTCAAGCCCCGTGGCCGGCGAGGGCCTTTCTGTGTAGAGTTTGCATGTTCTCCCCGTGTCTGTGTGGGTTTCCTCCAGGTGCTCCGGTTTCCCCCACAGTCCAAAGGTATGTAGTTAGGTTAACATGGGGTGGTCTTTGGCTGAATTGCCCTTGAGCAAGGCACCTAACCCCCAACTGCTCCTCAGACGCTGTCGCATAGCTGCCCACTGCTCTGGGTGTGTGCGCGCATGTGTGTGTTCACTGCTTCAGATGGGTTAAATGCAGAGAAGAATTTCACTGTGCTTAAGTGTACATGTGATGAATGAAGTGTTCTTGTTCTTAAATACGTTGAAAAAATTTTCACTTCATATGCAGTTTAAGCTACACTGGTCAAAAACAAATTATTTTTATTGGATATTCTGAATTTACAGTTAACTATTTTTAAAATAAGTGGTCATTTGTTAAATTTGGTGCAGCCAATCCAGACAAACATTTTTGATAAAAGGTATCGCCATCTTAAAAGAAAATCAAGTTTGGATAAAATCAGCTGTAAACTTTGTCATGTGTAAAATGAAATTAATACATGGCTCACACTTGTTTGGCCTACAGTCATATTTATAGGTTGTTTTATAGTATAATGATAGTTGCAATATAGATTAAGGAATGGATTTATGACAAAATTAGAAAAAAAAAAAGATGTGGGTCATTTTTTGACGTGCTCTCATTTCAAATCACTATCATGGAATGAACTTTTGCGACATTTTGAGGTGATGCCTCAAATCATTCTATACTTCAAGAGATATCAGTGCAAATGCACAAGGCTTCTTTTTACACTATTTTAAATATTCATCAGTTCAACAAAAGTCCTGGGTTAAAAGCTTCCAAGCCATTCATTTTACATGCCTCATACAAGAATAGATCAGCTCAGAGAGTGGAGTGTTTTATTGTCATTCTAGACATATACAATGATAGAACCAAACAGTGTTCCGCAATTTGGCTGCCATCTATACAAGACAGCTTCTCATCCAAAATAGAGAGAGCTGGCAAAGAGTTTCAGCTTCTCTGGTTCACAACCTTGTCATCATCTCTGAAGAACGTGACCTTGAATACAGCCTCAAATCAGTGAGCTGCCTATTGTCTTCTATCACTATCTTTCAGCAACTGTTTATCCATGTACGTCTGTCTGTTTTCTGCTTTCCCTCCATCCTATTGGCTGCATTCTTTCTGCTTCCTGCCATCTCTGAGGGAGTTCCACAGCTTGACCTCACATACTCTCATATGAAACCTACTGTTTGTCTCTCGCCGTCTCACTCCATCCTTCTCTCTCCCCTTTCTATACCCCCAAAATCCTGTAATTATCCTCAGACGCCAGGAGACGGATGAAATGAGTTGCCTGGCAACAATATGCAATTGGTTAGGCCGATAAGAGAAATGACACAGGAGAGCGCAGAGACAAAAGGTGATGGAAGAATGTGGAGATAGAAGACTGATAATCTGACATTTAAAATCCATTTATCAAAAGGGGGAAAGAACGTGGTGCATGATGGGACTACACTGATCAGCACACACTGAGTCTCAGATCAGTCCAACAGTGCTACAAAGCCCCATCTGCTCACTACTATATATAATATATATGTGTGTGCGTGCGTAAAAATAAAAAACACACAATATAATGTATGTGTGTTCCCGTACCCCACTGGGATTAAAAGCAGTCATGCTGGTCTCTCGACAGAACACAGGCACTGTGGTTTGGTGGTACAAACAACATGCAAGCTGTTATCCTATTCTTCCTCTCCGTTTACTCATCATATTTTACTCTTCCACTCGAACTCAAATAACCTCCTCTTTCTAGTACAGCACAGGGTTTTTTCTAGAAAAATTTAGTATGAGGGCGTTCACCATGGCGGGGGTGGGGGTGGGGGTATGGTGCCGGTAGCCCCCCCCCCCGCCGTGCAAAGCCTTTGAAAAATGCTCCAATGGGACATTCTGAGGCTATCTGAGAGGGAAATTGTAACAAATTGTCTGTCAACATTGAAAAAGAAAGAAGTAATCTTCTTCTGCCCCGGACAGTCTTTGGCTTTCTTCCGCTTCGTGCCGCGGGATGACATCTTTAAATGCCCAAGTGTCAACAAAAACAACTCGCGAACTACTTCTGTCAAAAGCTCCCGCGCCGGTGGGTGAAAGGTCATTCAGTCTCGAGAAATCTCGCTCTACAAGTCAGCTGACCTTGTATGTAACCCACGTCAAATCTCGCGAGAGCAGCCGCGACAAGTAAACAACTAAACATGGCGCCTCAGTCTGGAAAACGCCAATTCGGATTGTTTTTGCACCATCTGGCGGTGTATCTACTATGATTGGAATATTTTTGGAGCAATTATAACGTATTTGATGATCAGACACATTGTCACGTAGTGTTGCTGGGATGTTTTCACGGAGTCGGTAAGGGGGCGCACGCCGAGAGTAAGAGGGCGCAGCGCCCCTGTTCCCCCATTTAGACGAAAGCCTGCAGCATATCAGACAAGACCAAACAAGCACATCCAGTCTTACTCAAAGTTTCCCACATGAAAAACATCAACACTGCAACCACTTGGGTTAATACAGACATCAGCAATCAGCTGTCAGAAAAAAAAAAAAAAAACAGGTCCAATATAGAGTGGAATAAAAGAATAAAAGTTAAGAGTCTTTGTTTAGAAAAATGCTTAGCTTCATTGCATATCTATATAGTGTGAATTATGTAAGAAATAACACAGGACAGTTTGCACGTTTGTATCAATGCTTGGATGAAAATCAATGCTTGGGTGGTGGGATGTGGCAGGACCTGAAGAGGAATGCTGTTACCACTCAAAAGTGTATAACTGTCTAGAACTGCACAGTCTGGAATGTGTTATTCCATTTATACCACACAGCGTTTTGCCAACGTCAACAATGCTTAATTTATTAACAATGAACAGTGTCGCACAGTAGAGGTTCCTGAGTGTCACAATGGAAAAAAACATTTGCTTATCATTCAGTGATCGTGAGTTTGAAACCCTACGGTATGTTGCCATAGCCATTCGTGCCCAGGATACCAAAGAGAGCAAAACTGGCCATGCTCTCAGAGAGGGAGGGATGGCAGGCATACTCTCTCTCCCTCATCAATCACAAGTGAGAGTAACCATTCTGTTAATCAGAAACTAGCTCATGCGGCGGGAGACGGACAGCGTTTTTCCTTGACCCGACACTGAATGAGCAGCAGCCTGAAAACTGCCTCGGAGGAAACTGCCTCAAAAACTGCTTCATGTGCCTCGCAGGAAGCATGCATTAGCTTTCACCCTCCTGGTTGGTAGTTCCCATGTAATGGGAGAGCTGTTGGGTGGGTGGGAATTGGTCATGACTAAATTAGGGAGAAACTCCGCCATGGCCTGTCCCAAGCCCGGATGAGAAAGGAGGAGGGTTAGACGAAGGGCTAGCAACTCTTCTCCGTAAAACACAAAGAGCTACAGAAACGGAGACAAGAGCTCAACAAACATACATAGTCTTGGATGAAAGGGGCCCTTCACTCAGAAGGCCCATGACATCGAGGGGCAAAAGCCACAAGGAAACCTCAAGGCCGATTAAGAGGCAGACCTAAGAACAGCTGGTGTAGGGACCTTCACACAGACATGAGGAGGCTTGGGCACACATGGGCCCAGCTGGAAAGGATAACTGAAGACAGAGCTGCTTGGAGAGCAGTTGTCAACGGCCTATACCCCAGGTGGTGTGACAGGGCATAGAGAAAAATTAGGGAGAAAATTTGGGGGAGGGGTTAGATTTAACTTCCAAAAAAAGTTCCATTTATCACTTTCTATACAGCTGTGATAAACAGTTATTCCCTCAGAAACTTCTAGCAGTACCCATGTCCCTATAATTGCTATACACTACATGGCCAAAAGTACATGGAACACCATAAATCTGACCAAACCATTAATATCGGTGTGATGGTCAAGTGTCCACATGCATTTCACCAAACTACAGTTAGGTCCATAAATATTTGGACAGAGGCAACATTTTTCTAATTTTGGTTCTGTACATTACCACAGTGACTTGTGAACAAAACAATTCAGATGCAGCTGAAGTTCAGACTTTCAGCTTTAATTCAGTGGGTTGAACAAAATGATTGCATAAAAATGTGAGGAACTAAAGCATTTTTTAAACACAATCCCTTCATTTCAGGGGCTCAAAAGTAATTGGACAAATTAAATAATTGTAAATAAAAAGTTCATTTCTAATACTTGGTTGAAAACCCTTTGTTGGCAATGACTGCCTGAAGTCTTGAACTCATGGACATCACCAGACGCTGTGTTTCCTCCTTTTTAATGCTCTGCCAGGCCTTTACTGCAGCGGTTTTCAGTTGCTGTTTGTTTGTGGGCCTTTCTGTCTGAAGTTTAGTCTTTAACAAGTGAAATGCATGCTCAATTGGGTTGAGATCAGGTGACTGACTTGGCCATTCAAGAATATTCCACTTCTTTGCTTTTATAAACTCCTGGGTTGCTTTGGCTTTATGTTTTGGGTCATTGTCCATCTGTATTATGAAACGCCGACCAATCAGTTTGGCTGGATCTGAGCACACAGTATGTCTCTGAATACCTCAGAATTCATCCGGCTGCTTCTGTCCTGTGTCACATCATCAATAAACACTAGTGACCCAGTGCCACTGGCAGCCATACATGCCCAAGCCATCACACTGCCTCCGCCGTGTTTTACAGATGATGTGGTATGCTTTGGATCATGAGCTGTACCACGCCTTCACCATACTTTTTTCTTTCCATCATTCTGGTAGAGGTTGATCTTGGTTTCATCTGTCCAAAGAAGGTTCTTCCAGAACTGTGCTGGCTTTTTTAGATGTTTTTTAGCAAAGTCCAATCTAGCCTTTTTATTCTTGAGGCTTATGAGTGGCTTGCTCCATGCAGTGAACCCTCTGTATTTACTTTCATGCAGTCTTCTCTTTATGGTAGATTTGGATATTGATATGCCTACCTCCTGGAGAGTGTTGTTCACTTGGTTGGCTGTTGTGAAGGGGTTTCTCTTCACCATGGAAATTATTCTGCGATCATCCACTACTGTTGTCTTCTGTGGGCATCCAGGTCTTTTTGCATTGATGAGTTCACCAGTGCTTTCTTTCTTTCTTTCTTTCTTTCTTTCTTTCTTTCTTTCTTTCTCAGGATGTACCAAACTGTAGATTTTGCCACTCCTAATATTGTAGCAATTTCTCAGATGGGTTTTTTTCTGTTTTTGCAGCTTAAGGATGGCTTGTTTCACCTGCATGGAGAGTTCCTTTGACCGCATGTTTTCTTCACAGCAAAATCTTCCAGATGCAAGCACCACACCTCAAATCAACTCCAGGCCTTTTATCTGCTAAATTGAGAATGACAAAGGAATTGCCCACACCTGCCCATGAAATAGCCTTTGAGTCAATTGTCCAATTACTTTTGGTCCCTTTAAAAACAGGGTGGCACATGTTAAGGAGCTGAAACTCCTAAACCCTTCATCCAATTTTAATGTGGATACCCTCAAATGAAAGCTGAAAGTCTGGACTTTATGTCCATGTCCATTATATAACTATAACTTGAATATGTTTCAGTAAACAGGTAAAAAAAACAAAATTTGTGTCAGTGTCCAAATATATATGGACCTAACTGTATATATATATATATATATATATATATATATGGTCTTTCTTTGAATAAAAACTTCTTCGAACAACAGCTACACAGTGACACATGGATGACTGCAGACAAAGTACAGCACGTTCACTGATTTTTCCTTTCAGTTATTTCGCAGCTTACTGAAATTGCAATCTGCAAAATACTGCCCTGATAACTGCCCATTCCGAGGGCGCTCAAAGCAAACAGGCCCCTTCCGCTGAACTTCTCTTACACTCTTTCGCACATACACTACAGAGGTAAACAGACATAAATGGTCACATCACATTCATGTCACACTGAACACAGCATTTCTAAGATTTGTTTCATCACAGATTGTTTCGACAGTGTGGTGGAGACACTTGCTAAGAAAAAAAAAAGAAAAAAAAAATCACTAGACTAGTGCCAACCTTGAAATAGATTTGATTAATTGTGCATATTTTAATGATGCTACTGAATACTTTTAATTACTGGTCAAGCAAAAGGTTAAAAAAAAAAAAAAAACGTTGAGGTGAGGTGTTATTTCAGTTGAGAACACAAAAGGAGAGGATGTTTTTCCTCACCTAGTTTTGTTTGTATTCGTGCTTGTACATGTACGGTTAATGAAAATGTACAAAACGCCACAGTTTTATGTTCTTGCAAGAAAACTAAAACAGATGCCTGCTCGACCTCTCTGTGCCCAATCCCTCGTTTCTCTCCAACTCTTGTGCTCAGAGTGCGGGGGGGGGGGGGGGGGGGGGGGGGGGGGGTTTGAGTACTGGGGGTGAGCTTGCAACATCTGTACCAACCACAGAGCTAGACATCACTACCTCACTATCTCCATGGGAACAGCAGCCAGCCGAATCCCCAGACACACACCTCCCCTTCTTCTCTCTTGACTGTTCTCATTTGGTCCATCTACATTTCCCCCTTGTCTTCTGATATGTCTGTATTTCAGCTGTGCTTTGTCACTCCCTGTTTCAAGTCACTGCGTATGTATGTGTGCGCGCACTTGTCTCACACTACAGTCTCTTTTCCTCAAGATTTCACCTTTGACAATTCATAAATAATTACGTCTCCCTTAACCATAACCCTCTCTCCTATAACCAAAGCTAGATCTCGTCTCTATTTTTTTTCTTGAAAAAGAACAAGAAAGGTGTTAGTCATTTCATTCTGAAAATATCACACCATTCTTTCTCTTCATTGCTTTTATGACTCATTCAGGATCAGAGAGGCAAGTGTGTGTGTGTTCATAAGTGTGCGCAGAACTGACGTCAGGAGTGTGCTTGTGCGTTTTGAGTTGCTGAGAGTCTTGTCTTTGCCATATGCATTCAGCTCAAACACACAGGAATTACGGTTCTCCAACCATCTATATGAAACTTTATTCGAATTATTCCTTTATGAATTCAGCTTGAATTACTGAAATTTCTCAGCACACTCCAGGTGTAGGCAAACGACAAATTTATTAGCTATATTCACTAGGGCTGTAACGATACACCCAACTCACGATTCGATTCGTATCACGATTTTTGACCCACGATTCGATACGTCCACGATTTTTTTTAAAAATGTTTTTTTAAAGTAGTAAATTTGACTTATTAACATTTACTTACTTACATTAACTATTTAATAACAAATAATTCAGACCACTGCAGAGAATGAGTAATATGTATGCAAAAATGAACAAATGTATATCCAAAGACTGTTTTATTTCTCAAAATAATACTGTTGAGCCGGAAGCTCTGTTTTTTTCGGTTCTGAAAAAGTCATTTTTCCAAATCGTGTAAATCCGTTAAGATTTTTTTTGGGGGGGTGGCTCTCTCACTCTCATAGGGCCAATGATTTTCTGTGATCGCGGAAAACAGATGGAAATTACGGAATTTTTATGGTGAAACATTGCTCGCGTGTCAAAATGTAACTGCTGCAGAAGGCTTCCGCCCAAGCAGACATGCCTTCAGTGTTGCCAGATATTGCTAACGTTTTCCACCCCAAAATATGTTCAAAACCAGCCAAAAAGCACCTAAACCTGCCCAATCTGGCAACACTGCATGCCTTTCCGGTCAAGTGATTGTGATTGGCTTGTGGCACACCTAGCCAGCCAATGAGCTGCTTGTTTACAGATTCGCTCCCCGCGTCGCAACCAGAATGGCGACCGCTTAAAAGAAATGAATGCTCTGCCAGTGGCGAGTGTGGACGTTGCGTGACTTGCAGAAGATTGTCGCAGGTCGGCGAAAAAACGACTTACTAATAGATATTAAAAAAAATAAAAGTAATTTAAGTAAGTTTAAAATGTAATTTAAATAAAAAGTAAAGTATTCATAAATTGAAGTTTGGAAGCGCCTCTGTTTTTGGGCTGAGGAGAAGTTTGAAAGGGTGTACCGCGATTCTGCCTTCTTGTATCGCGATACAGATCGTGGCTCTGCGTATCGCGATTTCGATACGCATATCGTTACAGCCCTAATATTCACCAGGCATATGGAAGCTCCAGCATGCTGCCCAAGCCTGTGTTTTGTTTCCCTGGAAACCTAAAGGTGCTAGCTAATTGTAATGTAATAACGTGGCTAGCTAGCTAGTTAAATGCATGAATATTTATCATAAGGGAAACAAATCAAAATATTCTCACGTAAGAGACAAATGTGTATTCATGGTCTTTATCCTATCATGATAAATTGTCATGTACTGCTGAATTTCAAACTCAGTATGTAAATACTGACTTAAAAGTATGTAAATGGTGAACGAAAACCTAGTCTTTTAGTCAAACCCGTCTCTTAGTAAACACCCCCTCCTTCAGATGAAACGCAGTGGCTCCGATCCTGTGTGCGAGAGACTCACCTCTGTGAGTCAGGTTGTGAGATGGCATTGACAATGGCCTCCACGGCAGCATCAAACAGTTCAGGGTCATTCAGTGCAGCAAAGCCGGCTTCCAGCAGACCCTCGCTCTCGCTGAGCGGCACATCCAGCAATGCCCAGCTGGACAGGCACTTAAGTGCACGCGCCTTTACTGGCGCTGGCGAGTCAGCTTGACGGAGTAGCTGCTGGAGCAACGGATAAACAGAAGCCCATTCTCGACCCAGGGCGCCCCGGACCTGCCCCCGGCGGTACTGCGGGAGCCGGCTCGTCTGGAACTCCTCGGGCAGCACAGTGAGGAGCTCGAGTAGCGCCAGGCAGCGAGCGCGCCCATCCACAGTGCTCCCCTCCTCCTGGAAGACTCGCACCATCTCAGAAACAGCACCAGGCCATGCCTCAGGCATTGTGTTAAGTGCCAGGGAAGCCAGGGCCACACATAGCCGCGTCAGTACAATTTTAGAGCCTGAAGCAAACAGGGCAATCTGGGAGAAAAGCTGTGTCTTGAGAGTGGCGTACTGCTCGGCAGGGATGTCACCCCAATAGCGTGAAATCTTGGTGTGTAGGGCACTGGCGCCAAAATACTGGATCTCTGGGACCTAAGAAAGGAGGTAGAGGGAAAAAAAAAAATTACTTAAGCCATTTATCCACTTAAAGTGACACGTTTAATCAGATCAAATGTGCTACAGTAGGATTAGCTATAGAGCAGGACACAGAATTAATGTGGTGGCTATGGGTCTACAGGCAGAGTTAAAGAGATGGGCGGCACGGTGGTATAAGTGCTTAGCACGATCGCTTCACAGCAAGAAGGTTCCAGATTCGAACCCAGCAGCTGGCGACTGTGTGGAGTGTGCATGTTCTCCCCGTGTCCGCGTGGGTTTCCTCCGGGTGCTCCGGTTTCCCCCACAGTCCAAAAGGCATGTGGTTAGGTTGATGTGGGGCGGCCTTGGGCTGAGGTGCCCTTGAGCAAGGTACCTGACCCCTGACTGCTCCCCGGGCGCTCTAGTGTGGCTGCCCACTGCTCTGAGTGTGTGCGCGCGCGTGTTCACTGCTTCAGATGGGTTAAATGCAGAGGATGAATTTCACTGTGCTTGAAGTGTGCATGTGACAAATAAAGGTTTTTCTTCTTCTTAGCTGTACAATACATTTTAATTAGGATCATCAATTGCAATACTGCTCAACCTAGCTAATTGGCTAATACCAGAGAGATCAGTTGTTAATGACGAGTCGTTAAAATAGCAAGCTCTCGATCCATATTTTAACCATCTAACTGGTTGTATGTTTTGATTGCAAATGAATGGATTTTTATTCAACAATTACTCTCAGTCCAGTAGTTTGATTTGACAAGCGCTGTTCCAAGAGTGCTGATATTTAGTAGAACAATGGTACATTTCTCAGAAAAAGGGGGATACCAAAAATAGATTGAGGTGAATGACTAATGCTGAAACCAGAACAAAAACAGGATCAAGTTCAATACAGCAGAGCAAGCTGTTAAAGAACAAAAACAAGTGGTAGAGATGTCTCGCACCTTGTCAGGGCTGAGCAGAGCCCAGCAGAACTGCCAGGCCTGAGGGGAGATCTGAGCTTGCATCAGCCACTTCTGAGCCAGGTTCTTATTCTCAATGTTTGGGTCATAATACAGCTGGTGCAGAGCCTGAGACACAAAGAAAAGGCAAGAGAACAAGTCAGACATGGTGATATGAGAGAAACCTCTAGAGCCAGGCACAATTATTCTTTTCAGAATTTTTTTTTTTAAATAACTGCAAATCAATTTTAATAAGTGAAAGTCAGTGAAGAAACGGTTGGGGGGGGGAACATAACATTAGTGTATGACTCTGGTATCAGGCTACTACTCTCCTGTCATTTCTGATAACGTTGAGAGGGGAGCTCAATGTGCTATTATGTAAATAAGAGAATGAAATTCATCCCTTAGAGACAGACAAGACAGAGAGGGATGAGGAGGAGAGTGACAAAGCTGGGAGCTGAAGGGGGAGAAAAAAGTGAGATGACAGGCAAAAACAACAGACAGGAAGAGAGCTAAGAAAACGGAGATTAAATAAAGAATCATGAAAAAGGTTTTACAGAAAGATCCAGGAAATACTTATCAATTGATTGAAAAGTGAATAAATCAGGCGAATAATCACTTCAGCAAACAGAGAATCGATTGTTAAATACGCCATTAAATCATCGAAGGCTGTTGGATCGGCCTGAGCAAGAAGCACAGTAGCTGCAGAAATCAAACTCTCGAAGTAACAAGATGCAGAATGAAGCGTGTGGTATTTAAAGTTCACGTTGAAAATGTCATTTAAACAGCAAGACAAGAACTATATTAAAAATGAATTGGATTAGACTTTTCACATTTGGAACATAACCAGTAACATTATGAGCTTTGGAAAAATGGGAAATTTCACTTTAAGTCTTTAGTGCATCTTTGGGAAACATGTTCTAAATCCTCGTATCATCGACCATCTGAGACATGCAACTGGTACTGGGCAATTCTACACAAATGTCAACCTGACCATGGAAAAATAAAGCTGCAGCCACAGGAAAGCTACTTTTAAAATGTTCCCTCACGGTCCCTGTATTTAACTTCTCTGATGGAATTATAGAGAATTTTTTATTCCATCATATACAGTATGTACAAATAGTGTACTGACTGAGACACGTCACATCCACAATGCCATTTTTTTTTCATAAATGATGAATTCGCAAAAACAGGAAATATTTAAAAATTTTTACTTTGTGTTCACTCGAGTCTTGTCAAGTTCTACATTTTGCTTTGTGTCCTAAAACTGGGAGTTTGTGGAAAATGAGTCGGTCATCTCCCACAAACTTTTGTCCATTTGACATCACACATACAATATTCAAATTTATCAGCACTTATAACGGCCGATAAACGGCTATTAAAAAAAAAAAAAAAAGAAATGGCGATATGAAAGAAGGCTCCTTCAACCATGTTATGAGTGTTCTCATTGCATCATTTGTCCATCAGAGGGCACACTGCAACTCCACTACTGGCAACATATATTTAGAACACCACAAATCCAATTATGTCATTTCATCCATATTTTTTCAAGGATAACATTGTGCTAGTTTTTTTTTTTTAATTTACAGTTTCTCTTTGATGTTCAAATGGTAGGTACACACACACACTTAAATGTTTATTAGAAGTAGTACTCTATATTTTATAATAGAGCTGATCTTTTTTTAAAAAAAGTTGGTATTTTTATACACTCACTCATTAAAAACTAATATATTTGGTTGTACTTTTGTTCAAAGAACTATTTGACAATAAAACAAGTTTAATTTTTATACTACATTGTGTCATGATATCTTGGTGAGGACTCTTAAATAAATATACATAAATAAGGGGAAATTTTTGTTCATGTTATGCAGTCTTAAAAGTCCTGCATCAGACAGGCTCAAATGCAAAGTGACATTGATCCTAAGCTTGTTTTATAAAAAACACACACACACACACTCGATGGTCAGTGTTTAGGTCTGTCTAATCACTTTGCACTTTATTCCAAAGTCATTCTACAGCATTCATCATTCAGTTTACTGCCACCTTTCTGCATGTTACTATGGCAACCACCAGTGCTACACTGGCTCCTCCACATGACATCCATGTTGGTCAGTGTTCGTCTTGAAATGACGTCTGAGCCACTGAAGTGAGCTCGGATTGAACCAGGTTCCGTATTAAACAGCAAGTGTGAGAGATGAGGTGCTCACTGATGACTCACTCTGTCCTTGTGTTGCACTCACCTCACCCGGTCATTAATCACAGCGAGCCCCCGCGGTGCACATGGTCGACAGATAGCACATTAGCCTTAGCAAAGTAACACCCGCAGTCTGTCTCAGAGCTGATTTATTTGACTGATAAATCTACATTTGACATCTTCTGATGACAACTGCTGGAAGTGATGATGTTTGGTAGACTTATAAAAAAAAAAAAAATCTAATTTGAGCAGACCAGCAGATTTAAAAAACAAAAAACAACCAAACAAAAAATAATAATACTTATAATACTTTAGAGTAGGTAAATACTGTATATAATACATATTCTCAAAGAAAAAGAATAGCAGAGACCAATTACGCCAGGATCAGACTATATGATATTTTTGCCTTTCACGACGGTCACCATGTCAGATTAAGGCCAAGTTTACATTAGACCGTATCTGTCTCGTTCTCTTCACGGATGCACTGTCCGTTTACATTAAAACGCCTGGAAACGCCGGGAAATGGGAATCCACCAGGGTCCACGTATTCAATCCAGATCGTGTCTGGTCCGGTGCTGTGTAAACATTGAGAATACGCGGATACGCTGTGCTGAGCTCTAGCTGGCGTCGTCATTGGACAACGTCACTGTGACATCCACCTTCCTGATTCGCTGGCGTTGGTCATGTGACACGACTGCTGAAAAACGGCGCGGACTTCCGCCTTGTATCACCTTTCATTAAAGAGTATAAAAGTATGAAAATACTGCAAATACTGATGCAAATACTGCCCATTGTGTAGTTAGGATTGTCTTTAGGCTTGCCATCCTTCCACTTGCAAGTGGTAAGTGACGCGCATGCCCGACATGCACTGAGATCACACACACAGCGGCTCAGTCCCGAATCACTGCTTGTGCACTTCACTCGCGCGCTCTGTGAGCTGCGCAGGGCCGGAGTGCGCACCCTCCAGAGGGCACTCGCTGTTCAGGGCGGAGTGATTTGGAGCGCAGGATGCCTGCGGAGCCGAGCGCATCCGTGTATTGGTGTTGCTGTGTGCACGTGAATCGTGTATTGGTGTTGCTGTGTGCACGCTAATCGTTTTAAAAACGTTAATCTGATGATCCGCTGATACGGTCTAATGTAAACCCCACCTAAGTAATCATAGCGCCATCAGTTCTTGCATGAGGTCTTTCCAGCTCTTACTCGTAAGTAGATTTTTCAAAGGCATTTGTGATTACTCCAGTGCTGCTTTAGGCTGTCGTGCTGTTCACATGCACGCCCCGTGTTATCTGGCTTTAGGAACCATCTTTAGGGTGTAGTTCTTGGTGGCTAAACAAAACCTTCACGATGTTCCAAACTTGCCTTTGCATATTTTCCAAACAAACATCGTTTACGCCCTGTCTGTTGGGTAAAATCCAGCAGTTCCACATAACCAAGGGTGAATTTGTTGTTGTTACCAACTCCTTTGCGTTGTCAGCCATGCTGCTATGTTGGCAAAATAAAAGAGAAGGAAACATAAGCTAAGCAACTGCCTATTCTTGTTTATTAACATCTGGTTAATAAAACAACCTGAAATACCATATCTGTGCAATTTTAGCACAACTGACAAAATGTGTTTAGGATTGAAGTACACGCGATCTCTCTGGAAAAACATCAGGGAGACATTTTAATCATTCACTTTAATCTAAAGTCACACGTCATCACCCACCGTTATTCACAGTCAATCAATCAATGTTTTTTTTTTTTTAAATTCTCGTTTAAAAAGAGTACAAGTTGAACCGCCAAGTGCCCTAGGTTCATTTGTGCGTTTCCATTTGTTCCTGTGTGTGTGTGTGTGAGAGAGAGAGAGAGAGAGAGAGAGAGAGAGAGAAGGAAGACATTTGTGAGCTTGTTGGCTATTATGAGCACTCAGTGCAGAGAAAAACACACCTTAGGTTGCTACTGACAACCAATTCTCAGTACACAGTGTACAAGATATAATTAGTGAAGCTTAAGCTCCAATGCTCCCTCCCCCCAACACACACACACACACACACACACACACACACACACACACACACACACACACACTTTCCCACATATACAGTACACTGTCTGAACAGAGAAGGTGAGGGGAAGTTCATTAATTTCCTATGTTTCACTATTTTAATACGAACTGGTTGTAAAGCTTCCTGGGGAAACACAATCAATAAATTGGAAAAATTATATTGGGTAGGGATGATCATGTACACAGAACAGACAAACTGTTGGGCTGACACCAGTTGAACCCATCTTTTTGCAAAAAGGAAGAAACTTTGGTTAACATTAAGAGGCCTGGTGTAAAGGCTCAAATAGCAGAATCTATTTTTGGGTACAACTTTTTGTTTTTAAATAACTGAAAAGCATATTGCCAGCTTCAAAAAAAAAAGAGGGACATGTGTATATTGGGCGGCATGGTGGTGTAGTGGTTAGCGCTGTCGCCTCACAGCAAGAAGGTCCGGGTTCGAGCCCCGTGGCCGGCGAGGGCCTTTCTGTGTGGAGTTTGCATGTTCTCCCCGTGTCCGCGTGGGTTTCCTCCGGGTGCTCCGGTTTCCCCCACAGTCCAAAGACATGCAGGTTAGGTTAACTGGTGACTCTAAATTGACCGTAGGTGTGAATGTGAATGGTTGTCTGTGTCTATCAGTACGTTTACATGCGCATCCAAATCGAGCTGCTGTCGGTAATCGAGCAAAGGGTCCCAGCAGGGGTGCCAGAGAAATCCAATCCTACATGCATACTGTGAAATCGAGCTATTGTGTGAGGTGCACTGTGCACCCGAGCCACAGGTGGCGCTACACGCCCCATCGTGTTGGTACACTTCCGGTTGTCGTCATGAAGAAGAGCTATTCAAGAGTATAAACAAAGGGCCTACAGGCGGAAATTAGCATGTACTGCTATAACCTGGTACAGACATCTGTCCTTACCACAAGGATAATGTTTAATTTGTGCACTGTCCCTTTTAAAAATAAAATAAACTCTAAGAAGAGTGTTTGTAGTTTGTATGTACGAACAGAAGTGTTCCTAATAAAGTGGGCGGCTAAGGTGAAGTGTCATGCCGACCGAGGCTGTTGTGTTTCCCGCTTGTGGTCTCGTCACTCGTCACTTCCGGAAGGGGCAGTGCTGAAGTAAGTAGATCGAATACGTAGCTCGATAGGGTTTACATGCACTAAGTAGCTCGGCAGAAATCGCATAATCTAGGTCGTGTAGCTCGATTGCGAGAAATCAAGTTCGGTTCAATTTCAGCCTAGCTAAGGTGTTTACATGCCATTTAGAACTTCGATTTCAGACGAGCAACGGCAGAAATTCGATTTTCTCTATGTGCATGTAAACGTACTGTATGTGTCAGCCCTGTGATGACCTGGCGACTTGTCCAGGGTGTACCCCGCCTTTCGCCCGTAGTCAGCTGGGATAGGCTCCAGCTTGCCTGCGACCCTGTAGAACAGGATAAAGCGGCTAGAGATAATGAGATGAGATGTGTATATTGATAAACTTGTGTTGATCACAGATCAAGTCTTGCACATTCTAGTTGAGTCATACTACACCGGGGTGAAAGTAGCCATGCATATAAATGAATGATAAATGGTTTTCATCTAACTCTTGTAAACATTGTAGTTCTATTTACTGTCTAAAAAAATATTTGCGCTATCCTGTGAATTTAAATATACCCATTACTTTTCCTTAGATGTAATGTCTCTGGTCATTTAAGCCTAGGTCACAACCGGACGTACGATTTTTTTGGCCGTGTGATTTTTGGAGTTTCCCCAAATCGCTGCGTTTTTTTTGTTCATGGAGAAAGACGCACGTTGGCCGCAAGTTTGTCTTGCAACCTGAAAAAACGTAAGCGCCCGTAGAGTTTGTTCGACATGACAAAGAACCTCTGCGGCCGGTCTGCGGCCAGTCTACGGCTCGAAAATCAGCACGTCACGCGCGCACCCTCCGTGCGTTTCACGCGTTTTTTGCACGTAGACCGGCCGTAGGAGCACGTACGGCCGGTTGTGACCTAGGCTTTACATGTACATCTTTCATGATTTAATCAATTAAAGGGCTTCCAAAGTGCATAAAAGAAATAACACAGATTACACACACACAAAAAAAAAAATTGAGCCGTGGCTCCGTTCTGCTTCTGGAAGCATTTTGCTGGCATACTTTAGCTCCGCTTGTCCCCGCAGATTTCCTGTGCATTAATGTTTTCTCTACTCCAACACACCCACTTTGATTCAGGAAGGCCTGCTAAATAGCTGATTCGTTTAACTGGGTGTATCAGAGCAGGAACAAACCCTCAAACATGCAGGACAGGAGATACTGCAGGACCAGTGCTGGAAACCTGAGCATTATAAGAAAGGGTCACTGCAAATCAGGACACACTTCAAGGCCGTGCAACATAGAAAGTGATTCACTTGTCACCCATTGCTTTGTAGCTGACAGTGGGCTGCTAGTGGACTGCTAGTGGACATTTAAGGCCATTGGCATATAAAGCAATTCGCTCGTCGCTCATCATTTAGCAGACATTCCAGACTCGGGTTGCCTAGGTAACCCTCTTGTACATTTCTGAGTGAAGCAAGCAGTAGCAGGCTAGTTCGCTACAAGACCGTACATATATCGCTAGTGCATGCCTAGCGACAGAGCTACATTTCAACAGTGACAACTCGGCCACGTTTCATTTCTTTTAGTTAATAGATAGTACAGTTTATATAAAGCAAAGCTGTAGCTTTTTATGGCTTCCGTAATACTTTAATAAGGTATATTTTAGGCCGTCTGGTAAGTTAAGTTTTGCGGCTCGAGTTAGCATAATCTCTGGCTACATCACTTGCATTCTTAATATCAAAAATCAGATAAATCTTTATAAAGAAAAACCTGGCTAAACATTTGACATAGTTGAAGTGGTAGGAACCAAAGTCATGTACTTGGCTTCATCTGTCAGTCACTGGTATCCTTTGTTCCCATTAGTAGTCGCCTCAATGTTGAGATTAGTTTAACTCTGTACCCGCCCACTTCGTATCGCCAACGTTATTTCGCCCATCATCACTACAAGTCACCGAATAGGCCATTTGCAGGAATTGGTCACGTGTCAATTTTCCCCATAGCAACAAGCCCGTGGTGGGCAAGCTAGCTTACATTCCTTGACAACCATAAGAGTTTGATTGGTGATGCGAAGCAATCCATTTCTATAATAGCTGTTTTTACCTTTTCTACTGTCTTTTTTTGACCCGAATTTTCGTGTGTACTTAGAAAAAGTTTGTGGTTTTAACTTCTGTCGTAAGCTAAAGCGAATCATTGGCCATAAAAGAGAGTTTTTTGGACTCAAGTTGGTCGCCGCCGAAAGAAATTCACGTGCGAAATAGCAGATTTCTCAGGCATGTTTATAACTTATAACTTCTCCTTTTCTACCTTTATCATTCGATTAATGTGTGAAGATTCTTTAAAATAAATACAGATATATAAATACAGATATAGCCGCCATTTCGCACGTGAATTTCTTTTGGCGGCGACCAACTTGAGTCCAAAAAAACTCTCTTTTATGGCCAATGATTCGCTTAAACTTACAACAGAAGTTAAAACCACAAACTTTTTCCAAGTACACACGAAAATTCGGGTCAAAAAAGACAGTAACAAAGGTAAAAACAGCTATTATAGAAATGGATTGCCTCGCATCGCCAGTCAAACTCTTATGGTTGTCAAGGAATGTCAAGTTAGCTTGCCCACCACTGGCTTGTTGCTATGGGGAAAATTGACACGTGACCAATTCCTGCAAATGGCCTATTTCGCTGACCTTCCATAGCCTCTGGTTGCCACACCACTGCTAGCCTCTTCCTGTGTGTACGCCTTTTTATTCCAACTGATCACATTTATCATGTCCTCATTCACAAAATGCAAAAGCTCACGGAATAGTTTGAGTGTGAAAATGATCTAAATCACACACCTTTGCAATAACCAGATCTCAGCCCAGTTGAACACATGGGAGATTTTAGACAGACATGCGAGACTCCACTACCATCATCAAAATACCAAGCGGAGGAATATCCTCTGAAACACTGGTGTTCGCTCGTCCAGTACGTTCCAGAGATGTGTCAAACCTGGGGCAAGGCTCGGGGAAAATGTTATTATGGTTTGTTACTTTCTGCAGTGAGCAAGACACTTCATTTTTTATTTTTCCGCTTTTCATTTGTTCCCGAGCTGCCATAACAGCTTGGAGCTTAATAGCAGTTATAATGCTTAGACTGGGAAGGCAATTAATCAGCTACTAATCTTATTCCAACAGCCTAATGACCATTTACAAGTGACTTAACCAGTAGTTTTAGCTTCTATGCTAGGTCTAGATATTTTAGAAAAGTTAGATCAACCACGTTGTGCCTCAGCCGTTGTGTTGTTTTAGTCCAGCCGGGGGTCGGATGTGGAAACAATGAAATTGAACCAAATGGAAAACATTTGTTTAGTAAATGTCAATAAGGAGTTGGGGATTTTATTTACATTTATAGCATTTGGCAGACGCCCTTATTCAGAGTGGCTTTTGTTTCATATATACAACTTTTTTGTCCATTTCTTTCATTTTATACAACTGAGAGTTAAGGGCCTAACAGTGACAGCTTGGTGGTGCTAGGATTTAAACTCACAACATTCTGATCAGCAGACCAAAGTTATAAGCACTGAGCTACCACAGCCATAACTAAACATACAGACAGACAATTACTGCATTAGAAAATGTGCATAAACATTTTACCCAGTTCCCCTTTGATGATGAGGTTATATTATTTACCTGGTTCTTGGACCTACTTGTTTGCTCAGCAACGATGATTAAAGATCTGATGACACGAACATGACTCTTTGCAATTTCTTAAATAAACTATACAACATGGCAAACATGTTAGATTTCTGTTATAATTACGTGAAAAGAAGCTGTTGTTACGCGAATATCCAACTTTTAATTGCACAGTGCAAGAAAACTGGGTCCGTGGCTTGCGGCCATGCTGTGACGTCAGCGGAAGAACACGCTGCGGTTCACTGGCTGTTCTACTCTGGTTCTACTCAATGGAAATGGCGGATGAAAACGCCGGTGAACTCTCTAGTGCTAGCTCTTCCTCTTCTGGGAGTCTAGAATTGTGTTGTGAGTGGGATAGATCGGAAGAATCTAGTGATGACGAACATGGGTGCATCCAACCGTACAGGTTTGAACCTGTTACTGTGCAATCTGAGAGCGACTCCGACTCCGAGATGGGCAGCGGACAGGCAGACAGCCCAGCATTGAACACCACAAGGTTGGATAACAAGGATTGGTAGGTCAACCCGTATTTGTTCAAAATGTTACGGAATCAATATTTTAATATTGTGTATTGTTGTCTTGCATATGTAAACACTGCTTATATCACGTAAGCCGTATGCTACACTGAATACATAGTTCCTAATGGAGCCAACTTTATGATTACATTTATGATTATCATGAATATGTACTCTATGATGTGTACTCTATGAGCGCTCTGGAGCGAGTGACTTCCAAGATGGCCGCGCAGACCGCAGTGTTACTATTTTTAGCATCATCTCGGAGCACTCTATAGACCCCTTTCACATGACGTCACCGCGCCGCGAGATTTTGTTAGGCGCCATATTGGAAGACCAAGTACATGCACTCACAATATAAAACAAAGTACGAGCGAGAGTAAAGTGACACGATGGATGATAATTCTGGTTATGTGAGTACATTACCAGCTGCAGAAAGGGCACGGTATGTGGAGAAACTGGCTGTGATTGATGGGTTTGACCCATATGATAAGACTCGCGGCAAGGGAGAATGGAAACATAAGGAGGACCTGACACCAATTCTGCCATCTGTTTGCTACCCAGACATTGTAAACTATTTGTTGTTTACACCCAGTGCCTACACTCAGTGTTTGAACTATGCCGATATTTTCGGGGGGTCCCTTTTTTTCCCTTGGGGCGCTTGCGCTTGTCTCGGAGCGCGGATCTCCAAACACATGAGAAGCCTATCTTACGCACATATCACGTGGACTCCACACACGCATCGCATCTGAAGTCATAATTCATCAGGGGAAATCGTGTCCACATTGGTATGTTCAAAAAACAACCTCACATCAACAATGATACCACACGCAAGAGAAAAAACAAACAAACAAACAAACAAACAAACAAACAAACAGTCAGGCTACTCAACAACCAACCTGGCAGCAGTGAGCAAGCCCCAAACCATCCTAAATTATTATTATTATTAAATTGTAGAAGTCTGGGAGGCTTGCTCCTCATACAGTTATCAACTTGGGGCCGATTTAGCATGTTTTAAATCTGAATTTCTTGCGTTTGCTTACCTCAAAGTGTCCGCAGATCATGCACAGACTTATCCATTATATCCACAGTTTTTTGCCAAGTCTCACACAGGTTTCTTTCAAGTCTACTGTTGGGCCAATAAATCATAAATAAAACAGCTCAGATTTGTTTGTTTAAGTCGTTTGCCACTCCACTTTATTCTCGTGGGTTCACATACCGCTGCCGTTATTTCCCCCTAATCATGAGTTTGTTGGTCTTCCAATATGGCGCAGGGTCTGTTTACTTCCGGTTTCGAGTGACGTCAGTGAAAGGGGTCTATAGCTCTACGTACCTTTATCTTATGTCGTTTCACAACACATATTCTGACAGGAGGACTGTCTTTGGAGGAGTCGCCTTGTCCCAGGCGACTGCTGGATCCGGCATAGCTACTAGTAGACCCCCTCCGGAATACTGTAGGCACTGCTGATGGTAGTAACACACGTTTGTGCTGAACTGACCACCCAAGAGATTCTTTTAAGCTGGGAAGGGTGTCAAAACAATCCAAATCGAAGTGTTCAGAGCACAGGACGGATGTTGGTGAGGGCTCCCACTTGTCACGAGTGCGCCTGACTTGCTTCACCCACTTCGCATGCAGCTCGGGATCTCTGGGAAACTTGAATAAACTTACCCCATCCTTGTGGGTTTTGGAGCAAAAGCTGGCAACACAACGCGAAGGCATAATAACTATGTATATAATGTATAATAATGCATAATAATAATACTAATAATGACAAACTGAACACCTGTCGCATCAACAACAAACTGGTAAGAGAGGAGGAAGATTCTTTCGATGACGTCATATAGCTCCTCCTCCTCATTCGTCTCCTGGGTGCTGCAGCCCCGTCAAATTTGCCCAAATAGCCGTGTTTGTCATAACTTGTAAAATAGGCGCCTTCGTGAATTAATATATGGATCATCAGGAATTACTTATGTTAGAAAACATCGCCAAAGATGTCAAAAACGTGTCATCAGATCTTTAAACAAGAGTCATCAGGAGATGACGTATTCCTCCCAGCCCCCACATGAAACCCCACTCCAAATTTTCCTAAGTTGAACTGGTTGCCATGGAAGTACAGAAAAAAAAAACAAAAAACACAGAAATCCAAAAGGCACAACTCCTCGAGTCACTTAACATAACGGTCATCAGGTTTCATGAAAAAATTCCTAATAGTTTTAGAGTTATGCTCCGGAAACTAAAATGTTTACAGACGGACAGACCAAGCAATAGCTATATCCCCCCCCCGCATTATATGCTGGGGGGATAAAAACTAACATTCTAGACACAAAATCTGCAAGTGATTATATTAAATGTGTTATTTACCAGCTGGGAGGTCCGTATCGTGAAATACCGTGACTGAGGTCTTGAAAGTACTGACCGAGGCCCTCTGGGCCAAGGTCAGTATTTAAGGCTGAGGTCACAGTATTTCACCATACGGACCGACCTTAAGCTGGTAAATAACATTTATTTTTTCTTTACCAAATTCTAACAGAAAACGAGAGCGCCCGAAAGGGAAAACCGAGCTGAGGCGAGCCGCCATTTTGAATCCTCATTCACGGCCGTAATACAAATGGCTTCCTCCTCGGTATACAAGTGCACTTCCATGGCAGGAAAAAAAACGACATTTCGCTGCCTATGTAGTCCCCTATTTATACAAAACTGAGTTATTCAGGATTTAGCCATGTTTTTGCTCGGCATTAGCAACAGTTACAGGTTTTTAGCTTTCTCCTGAAATGTTTTCTTTAATTTCTTCTTCCTCAGGGTAGTAAAACTCGCTTTCGCTGTGAAGACTGTCGTTATCGCTATCCATATTGTAAAATTAACGCTATTCTCCTGAGAAATGCTGGCAAAAATTTATAAGATTTTTGATAATCTTATAAATAAATCTTATAAACAAAAAAGATAAATGTTGACAAAAAATACTACTATGTTGTTTGTTGTTGTAAATGAGCGAGTCGCCAGAGGTCCATAATCGGGGTCTGTAACTGGGGTCCATATCGTAGGATATAGACCCGCTCGCCAGCCAATCAGAGCGCAGGATTTGATGAAAACCAGACCGCAAAAAAATAACAGAATATCTCATCTCATTATCTGTAGCCGCTTTATCCTGTTCTACAGGGCCGCAGGCAAGCTGGAGCCTATCCCAACTGACTACGGGTGAAAGGCGGGGTACACCCTGGACAAGTCGCCAGGTCATCACAGGGCTGACACAGACACAGACAACCATTCACACTCACATTCACACCTACGGTCAATTTAGAGTCACCAGTTAACCTAACCTGCATGTCTTTGGACTGTGGGGGAAACCGGAGCACCCGGAGGAAACCCATGCGGACACGGGGAGAACATGCAAACTCCGTACAGAAAGGCCCTCGCCGGCCACGGGGCTCAAACCCGGACCTTCTTGCTGTGAGGCAACAGCGCTAACCACTACACCACTGTGCCGCCCTAAATAACAATATTTATTATAAAAATATTTTGACAGCATTTCAAATCAATCAATACAACTACAACAACATTCTTGCTATTTATGTTTGTGACATTACAGATCTTGATCACTACATGAGAATATTATCGAGTGCTTTTATCAAACACCCCTCCCCACCCCCATTAGACATCCAAATGAACATAAGATCATAGTAACTATAGCAACTACAGTGTAACCTCCTGAGAACCAACCCACAGACTTGTGTCCTCTGTAGTTGACATTTGTTTTACGTGCACACCCTCTTACTTTTTCAAACTATTCACTCAAATCCTGGTGTCTTGTAAAGAGTACATCCTGGGCTTTCCAATGATATATCATGTGACTAGGAGGGTTGCTGGGAAATTCCTAGTAAGGAAATCACAACAAAAGAGAAATTGAGAGACATTTTTTTCTTGGTTCCCAGGAGGATATGCGAGTGTAACCAATGGTCTCGATCAATTGTGACCAGTCAAATTCAAAGTAAAGGTCAATATCCGTCTGGGGGAACGTGTCATCTGGGGGAGTTTTTCCTTGTCACCGTCGCCATGGGCTTGCTCATTGGGGATAGATTAGGGATAAAATTGTCTCATGTCTTGGGTCATTCAGATTCTATAAAGCTGCTTTGGGACAATGTTTATTGTTAAAAGAGCTATACAAACAAACTTGACTTGACTTTAATATCCACTTGAATGCCAAGTTGTTTTGCTCACCATGTTGAATCAACTTGGGATTTGACTTTGGAAGCAGGGAACCGACACGGAGATCGACTCCCTGCACTGTATTTCCTTGCAAGAAAACACAAGATGTATCATGAGGCCTCGAGCAGAGTGTAAACTGTTCCCATACTTTGGGAACATTCTCTTCTATTTTCCATTGAATGTGTTTTTAGTCTAAATGAGTTGATGTAGGACATGTCAGAGTGCTTGATGATACAGGCCAACTAATCTATGTCGAAATTATTTCACTATTAATGAACTAATCAGTTTCTTTTCTGAAAAAAAAAAAAAAGTCCCCTCTTTTTGCGATGCCCACGGCAAAAATTTATGACTGGGCAGTACCATTTCTGACCGTTCACTACCAGCCACCCTGATATCTCACCAAACAATACACAATACAGTCATCAGAGCCACAGATACAGAGGTACGCAGCTGCACAAAAAGTCGTTGTGAAACTGGAGAGAAGACAAAAGGCAAAATATGCAGACACAAAGAAAGAGAGGAGAGCAGCAATCAGTGAAAGAAACAGTAAAATGCATGAGACAGATTGAAGGAAAAAAAAAACAACAACAACGAGACACTGAGAAGTCAGCAACAAGTATACAGGCAGTTCCAAAAATACTGGCACCCTCAGTGCCAAACAATAATTATTAGCGCCAATTCTCAAACAGAACACTTTACATGCACTTAATTAAATAACAGCTCGCACTAGTGACATGAAACTCTGTGACAGCATGAGAACATTATCAAGTGCTTTTGCTTACTACATGAGACACCCAAGCTAATGCAAGACGATGGTATTCTGTACATTTTTACTGGTTCTGCGCAATATGGCTTATCTGCATTTCATGCCCTGATTTGTTCAATCCCAAGGAAACAAACTCAAAAGAAAGTGGAAAAAAAAATATCCACTGACTGTCTCGCTAATTGAAACACGCCAATGCTGAAGAACTTTGCTTGGCATGTGTGAGAGCGAGACGAATCACTTTCAGAGTGTGGAAGTGACTCCAATATTTTGTAGGCTAGTTGATTCTCAGTTTTCAAAGCCTGGAATCAGTCACTCGACTTCTGAACTGAAAACAGGATGGTGACTTGATGCACAAGAGCTATTAAAAACATCTCATCTCATTATCTCTAGCCGCTTTATCCTTCTACAGGGTCGCGGGCAAGCTGGAGCCTATCCCAGCTGACTACGGGCGAAAGGCGGGGTACACCCTGGACAAGTCGCCAGGTCATCACAGGGCTGACACATAGACACAGACAACCATTCACACTCACATTCACACCTATGGTCAATTTAGAGTCACCAGTTAACCTAACCTGCATGTCTTTGGACTGTGGGGGAAACCGGAGCACCCGGAGGAAACCCACACGGACACGGGGAGAACATGCAAACTCCACACAGAAAGGCCCTCGCCGGCCCCGGGGCTCGAACCCAGGACCTTCTTGCTGTGAGGCGACAGCGCTAACCACTACACCACCGTGCCGCCCTATTAAAAACATTTAGTATAAATACACAGGTGATTATAGGAAATTGCATGTTTTCGAGATAATTGAGAAATGGTCTGAATTTCTTGACCAATCACCTCGAGCGACTCGGCAAAATGGCAGCCAATCACTTTGTCACTAAGTGAGGAAGAGCTGCAAATTATGAAAGAAAACGCTGTTCCTAAAAGCACTAAAAGATACTATGAAGTTTGGTCTAAAACTATTCAAAAGTACGGTGGAATTGTGATTTATTTTATCCATTTCAAAACAAAGTATTTCATGTGCATAAGCATTTGATACGTGACAAGTCTGCGTACATTTTTATTACATTTGCATGCCGCTTTTGAAATAATTTTTTTTAATAAGATTTTTTTTTTTTTAAATAATCACCTGTGTATTTGTACAAAAACAATTACCTGCCTCAGGCTCAGCGAATATCAGTGAATAATAACCGAGACTTTGTCTCGGTTATTATTCTCTGGTATTCATTTCACCTTTGGCAAATAATTGTTAAATATTGTGTATGCTAAGAAAGTGTATCAAAGTTCTCCAACTAATAGATTTCACATCTCTGGAGGAGGAAAAAACAAAACAAAACAGGGATCGTATAACTGGATACCCGGTTTGCTGCTATACAGTTAGTGTTCAGGTTATTAAGGTTTAATCAGAAAGCTCAGTGAAATGATGAATCAGCAAAAGTGAGCAAAAAATCACAGATCAAGGACTGATGAATAAATTATTTTTAAAAAGTTGGTCCAGCATACCATCGTTATTCTTATGTTTTCTATTGTCGGATTTGCCATGGCTTAAAAGCTTCCCACATTCTATAACAATGAGAGAAACCAGAAATGATTTTATAAAACACTGTTGTTCCCAGTACTGGATATTAGTCTCAAATTTAATACTTTAATAAACATGAAGGGCGGCTTTTCTTCGAACTTTTAAAGGAATCTGGGGTCACAGTACAGGATCCACTCGGGTTCAACATCCTAAGAGGAACTCATTTTTATCTTTGATACATTTACAAACCACTGAATAAGCGGTTTTGTTTACTGTGCCTCATCAAGTTCGTTCCTCGAAGGTTTCTATGTCTACATCTAGGGGACGAAGAGAACGGGTAGATGACGACACAAAGATTAATTTGGCAGATTCAGCCAGCCGAGACAGATAGCTGCTGAGAACTGGTATTTTTATGCGTCTCAAATGCTCTACACTGACCACTTGCGACAGCCAACTGACATTTTGCTGAATTTAACCATTATTATAACAATTACATCCATCTATGTTGACCCACTATAGTGGTACTGTAGCTAAAGCGATGCACATTATAAAGCGTGCACAGTCATTTTATCTGTACAATGGAGACTTTCAGCTCAGATCATACCGGTGTACCACTGTAAAGTGTGCAATATGAGGCTCTTCTACCTCACATCTTTGTACTGAGCTCAATAATATAAGCACCAAAAAAAAAAAAGAGATACAAGTGAAACCAAAATAAAGCATATATAAATACATATAACACATATCTATACACACACACACTAGATTTTATATATTATATATAAATATAAAAATGGGCGGCACGGTGGTGTAGTGGTTAGCACTGTCGCCTCACAGCAAGAAGGTCCGGGTTCGAGCCCCGTGGCCGGCGAGGGCCTTTCTGTGCGGAGTTTGCATGCTCTCCCCGTGTCCGCGTGGGTTTCCTCCGGGTGCTCCGGTTTCCCCCACAGTCCAAAGACATGCAGGTTAGGTTAACTGGTGACTCTAAATTGACCGTAGGTGTGAATGTGAAGGCCTCTGCATGCTCTTGCGACAAGGCTTTCGCAGATAGCTTTTCGCAGACAGGTGTAATTTATCGTTGAGCGGGGAGTAATAGGCGTGCGCGATGTTATTCACCGCCACAACGCAAGGGGGCGCGAAGTCGCGAAATCGCTAGGAGTAGTTGGTGGGTGTGGTTAGTGGAGTGTTTATCCTCCAGTTACTTATAATGACTAGAACTGGAGTCGTATAGATGTACGTACTTCCTCACTTCCTCGATCAACCGCTCTTCGTGCTGCTCCATCTTCGCTCGTGTTTTTAAAAATGGCGGTTGTGAAACCAAACCGGGAAAGTAGGGAAGCGGAAGTGCGTGTACAGCGGATGTAGAGTGGACCAATCAGAGCCCTCGTCTGCGACGCTGTCTGCGAGGCTTCTGCGGTGGTCACAATTTTTGGAAGGTGCGCGCAGAGCGTCTGCGAAGGTGGGGGGGGCTACGCAGACGCTATCTGCGACGCTATCTGCAAGGACTGGGTTGTCAGCATAAATTGGCCTTGAGTGTGAATGGTTGTCTGTGTCTATGTGTTGGCCCTGTGATGACCTGGCGACTTGTCCAGGGTGTACCCCGCCTTTCGCCCGTAGTCAGCTGGGATAGGCTCCAGCTTGCCTGCGACCCTGTAGAACAGGATAAAGCGGCTAGAGATAATGAGATGAGATAAATATAAAAATAGTGTGTGTGTGTGTGTGTGTGTGTGTGTATATATTATGTGTTATGTGTATTTATATATGCTTTATTTTGGTCTCCATGTGTGTGTATGTGTGCGTGCATGTATATATCACAGACCTTACACACAACTCTCATGCATCCCACAGCACCAGCGATCACTCCATTTTCACCCCTTTTCAACCAATATCGAACGGGTTCTGTTCTGACTTGTGCACCAAATTTTGAACTGTTCGGGGGTAGGGTTTCCCAGAAGCCTCTTAACTAGGAGAGAGTGAGTGTTCATTGTGATGCTCACGCTACCATTTAACGATGATCTTTGTGCTACCTAAGCCAGAGCTTTTCAACCAAAAATAAAATGATTCGGAAACTGAAAAGTTGGTTTTCAGCTGGAACCAAATTACGGCTATTTTTTTTTTCAGCATGAACCGTGATGACATCAGTGGGCGTCATTAGTTTTAGGAGAGGAAGCAGAGTGCAGCAATGGAGAATGCAATGGAAAAGGAAACATCTTCAGAAAAAAAAAAAGGCCAAAAACCAATACCTGCAATAACAGAACAAAAGTTCGCAGGTAATCAATGTGCACCACCATCTTGCTCCTACTGTTTACTCCCGTTGTGAATTGTCTAATGCCGCTTTTCCACTACCAACGCGGCTGAGCCGTGCCGTGCTGAGTTGGGCTGAGTCGAGCTGAGCTGGGGCTGTTTGAGTTGCATTTCGACTACAACCGCACTGAACCGTGCTGGCTGGAAGTGGGTGGACACATTGGGTGGCGTTAGCGAAAGTGGGTGGACGTCAGGTGATGTTGTTTGGCGGCGCAAACAGTGACATCAGTGATCTTTTAAGCGGTAGTCTCACGACCCGGATAGTAAACAATAAACATGGAGGACATGGAGTCGTTAGTGTTGCTGGTCTTGGTGCTGTGGCTTGTTGTCACCGACAACGCCAACAGATACTGGCAAGAGCGTATAGATGAGGCGAGGCGCATAAGGCTTCATAATTCTCGTAATTCGTAACTCTCCTTCTTCCGGGTTTACGGTGTTTACAGATCCCAGCGTGCTCGCGGGGCGTGTGTGAGCATGTGAGGACACTCCTCCTCACCAATCAGTGCACAGGGGAGTGTCTGCTCACGCCCCTAGCCTCACTCAGCTCGGTTTGGCTCGCTTCAGCCCCACTCCAAAACCGTGCGAGTTTTGGGGGCTAAGCAGGGCTGAAGCGAGCTGAGTCGTGCTGTTTTTGGATAGTCGAAACGCGAGCCGTGTCGGGCTGAAGTGAGCTGAAGCGAGCTGAAGTGAGCTGAAAAAGGGTAGTGGAAAAGGGCCATAAGGTCCTCTGTTCATTGCTTGTCCTTGATTATAAAGGTTCCAGGGTTTCCCCGATGTAGGATTCCTGCATATTTGATGCAGATTAGAATGGAAATACGCCCAAAAAATAAATGACTGCATCAACTTGACGCATAAACAAATATATATCCATTAGCTTTTATATATTAATCACATTTGTGTGGTTGGGTGTCTTTGTGTCGTTATCTTTCACAAAAAACAATCAATAAATATTGCTAGAAATACTAATCCCAACATCGGCGAGTTTGGCCTTCTAGAGGGGTTTTCCTGTAACCTAATATAGGGCTCGACAATACCTTTTTAATCCACTTGTCCAGTCGAACAAGCAATAAGATGTTTCACCTATCTTCGCCATAACCTTTTTGTTATTACTATGTATTTACTAGTTCAATGAAAAGAAAGCGGTTGTCACACCCACGCGCATTGGCGTGCACAACGGACTTTCACTCACGTGCACCTCTAACGACAAGCATCTGCCCTGGATTAAGTGCAATCAGCGCGCATATAAAAGGACGCTGCGCACACCTATGTAGTGTGAAGTATTGCGTTATCACCATTACCGAGTCGTTGTTATTGCAATGTCTTCTTGGTTACTGGCTCGTTTCTGTGTTTTGGTTTCCAATCTTGTCCTGCCCAGTTTAGTTTGTTTGTGCCTCGCTCAACTCTTTTGCCTGTTTATCGTTATTGATTCAGCCTGCAGTTTTGGAACATATGGTTGTTTGTTTCTTTTATAATAAAGACACTCTTCCTGAGCATACATATGTCTCCTCTCCAATCAACCTGCACTTACTGACAGTGGTTAACAAAGTTTATCAAACAGCAGGTATAGTTATGATAACCAGTATGCTTTAATGACTGTCACCAAGTACTACTGCAATTTAAAAATTACCGTACATGTACAAACTATAGTGTAAGACTTATTTGACTGGTTATTCCAGCAGTATCTGTGCCATTTCTGAATACTACTAGAATACTAAGCTGAAAGGATAAAGTTTATGCAATGGTGTTTTTCAGAAATTAGAAATAAACAACTCTAGATTTTTCCATCCTTTGTTCAATATAATGAAATAATAACGAAGAATAAACTTCTGGAATCATGACTCTCAAAATAAAAACTTGGGAGTCATGTTGACTCTCAAATGTCTAGGGGGGGGAACCCTGAGGTTCTGTTCAAAACTGGTGAAAACGTGGGCCGGTTCGCTACCTGGCACCAAGGTTGAAAGAATCCTGAACGGAACTGGTTCGAGAACCTGTTCCCTATGGGTTGAAAAGGGGCATTTGTGAGTTGATTACAGTTCAGACCTAAATTCAGAAATGAACAGGGTCAAATGTGTCTTTTATGATGTGGATCCACTGATGAAGATGGTCGGGGACACGTGACTACATTACCTTTGTAGTTTGAGGAGTCATGTGTCACGATGCATCCCATACCAAAATAAAAAAAATAAAAAAAAAAAAACACCCATGTAAATCATACAAGACCATTTTATAACCTTTAGGAAACAACTAGCCTATTTTCTGTAATACTGCTTCTAGAAGAAATGCCGTATAATGGCAAGTTTATGGTCTGAGATCACCAGCGTATCCACAGGGATACGTTCCAAAATCTAACATGGACAGCTAAAACCATGGATAATAGTGAGCTTGAGTTTCATGTACATACATACATACCTATAATAATAATAAAAATAATAATAATAAGTTCAATTTATATAGCGCCTTTCTCAAAACCCAAGGTCGCTTTACAATTATGGGGGGATGGGGTCCACCAAATAGAGGTCAGGATGTCATTCCAATGGTGTAGCAGCCACAGTCCCACCAGAAGGTGCATGAAAACAAGTCCCACACCGCCAGCACAGCCGCCACACCGCCACCGGGCAACATCACTCGGAACACTATGCCATGAATCCACAAAGCAAGCACAGACGCACCGCCACGCAGAGCGCTGGTATGTCCCAAACCGCCTACACAGCCGCCACTGAGCAACATCGCTTGGAACATCACGCCAAGCACTAAAGGACTGCTGCACAGAGCGCTGGACAACCACAATGTTAAAATGAGCAACGAGCTCACTGCAGTCCATAGCTACGAGCACAGGCATCACCCACGGCCAACCAAGGCCTAGAGAGAACCGACGCCCAAAACTGGGTCCAGAGCTACACCACAATCGGTGGACAAAAACACTCAAAAACAAACATCAAACTACACAAAACACACAGACACACAAAAAAAAGATAAAATAAAAAGCTCCGGTGAGAAGTGGCAGCCAGAATGCACATGACGTACTCTCAACAGGAAACGGAAAGGTGGCACGGAAATTATAAAGTTTAATTTACAATATGACATCAAAAACAGTAGCTAATAAAAATATAATATATTGTAATAAAGTTTGTGTGAATGTGCTTCCTCTCTATCAAATGAACAGGATTATGACATTTCTGTGTAATACTTTCAGCTCAGGGTAAACCGCGTGTAAATGAACCTGTGGTTATCGAGTTAGCAGACATGGTGGTCACACCGTATTATCATCATCGGGGTGGCTTGATCACCCGTAATACCATGTCTAAATAAGGGAAAAAGGGAGGAAAGTGTCAAAGTTCAGGTATCTTCAGCACCTACACCTTTTGTCTCTCTTTCTCCTGTCTATTTAGCCTCCTTTGCCCACCAGAGATAATTCACACACCTACTGTCCTCATAATGCTCTGGATTTAAACACCAAGTCATAATCTCCTCTTCTGATTTCGAGAAAGATCCTCAATAGACCTACAGTCTGAATGAGAGCTCAGCAGCAGTTCTTCCAGTCGGACTGTAACGAAGTTTCAGTCCATCATACAGACCTAAATGTGGTGTGATAGACAAGACAAAGCACTTTATATCTGGCATACAGTTACCAGAAAGTGTCCAGGATGGAAACATGACACCAGACTGTAGCACGGAAAAGAAAAAGTGCCATCTTTAGCGTAGACTGTATCCTGTATTTAACAACGGAAAGACAGAGACAAACACGCACGTTTAGACAGAATTAGAAAACGTTCCATCATGTGTTCATCCATCAAACATAGCCTATTCTATTTCCATCTGAATATGATACCAGACCAAAATATTCTTGCGTTTCTGTTTACAGCCAACCCTGTATTTAGTCTAAAGAATATCAGAGGTGTTTAATCACTTAGCCTTTAAAGAAATGAGCACAGTGCACTATTATCAGACGTGTAGGAAACTGTGACTCAGCCATGAACGCCATCATCCAGCCTGGGGTCCAAGATCAATTCTCCTTACCTTCCTCATCTCTTATATCTGCCTTAAAGCCTTTATCTTAATCTGATTAACGAGAACACACCTACAATTATTTCACATTTATCAATAGTAACGTTACATACTCTCAGTGTAAACAAAACATGTCAGCATGCAAAGAAAGCAAGGTCTCTTCCTTACAGATTGTTCATCTCTAATAAAAAAAAAAAATTGAGTAATTAAAAACTAGCATTTTTATTTATCCTTGGAATTAGAATCTGTTTAAATTATCAGATGTTACCCAGCAATGTTCATTTTTGTTAATAAGGGCCAGAAAACACATTTTTGAACATATTTTCAATGTTATTCAAACAAATTTTGGAACAAAATGTCTTATTTTTCCACTAAAACTGAATACACGATTTTGTCGTGAACGACAAATATCCAAGCATCTGGCTCAAGTATGAATGTCTGGAACGACAAACAAGCCTTGTCGTGTCAAACAATCGACGAACAGCGACATGGCACAGTGACGAAAAGTTTACCATGTCAGAAATCTGTGTATCTTCTCACCAACTCCTACGACATGTTTCTTGATAGCCATGATTGACAATTTCTTGACGTTCCTTCCCGACGACACACACACGGACGCATCTCCCATAACCCGATACGGAACAGAACGGTACAGTCACGTATTTTCTTATATTTGCCTTCCGGGTTTTTATAGAGGTTTTCGACCCACGTGACCATTGCTATGTCAACAAGTAGCCGGCGCCATTTTGACGGTCACAAATATGGCGACTACCGGTAGCGATACACTGTTGATCATGACGAAGTCTCATTGTCGAGTATTTTATCCGGCCTAGATGACGCGAGTAAGAAGCGATATCACCAGAAAATCAATGATGCTGGTGTACGTGATCTGTACACGTTACCAGGCTATCTTTTTCTGGCTTTACAGCGCTGCAGCGCGGGTGATCTTCCTGACCTGCAGTCAGGCGTGTGGGGAAATACCAGGGAAAAAACATAAAAGAAAAAGGAGCGAGATGCAGAAAACACCTTCACTATCCACTATACTGTCAACAACAGTAGCTAGTATGTTACTGTAGCAATGTTTAAGTTCAGTCATTTGGATGACTGTTAAAACCTTTCAGTCTCAAGTTTTTCCTTTACTGTATTTACTAGTTTACTGAGCTAGCGCGCTCGGGCAGGCTGGGAGCGAGCGCGCTAGCTCGGGCAGGCTGGGAGCGAGCGCGCTAGCTCAGTAAACTAGTAAATACAGTAAAGGAAAAACTTGAGACTGAAAGGTTTTAACAGTCATCCAAATGACTGAACGTAAACATTGCTACAGTAACATACCAGCTACTGTTGTTGACATTAGCTAGCTTGACCTTCAAAATGGCGGACACCGGGGCGTCACGTCACCTGTGACGTCACGTCGAAATCCTCTATATGCTGTTCCGTCCCATGTATAACAAGTGTTCCGTCCCACAATACCATTTCTGTGACATTTCTTTCCATAATGTATAATCTTGTCTTTTTTGTTCCAGTTTCACAGAGACATCCGTCACGTCCACCATTTTATTAAATCGGTACTTACATTAGTCATCCTGCTTTTATAGATGAACCCGTCCTGTCACGTATGATAAATAAAGTTAGAAGAAAAACAAAATATATTGTTTAGCTGTTTTATTGTCAAAACACAAACACGGATTTCTTTGTGACGTTACGCCGAGGTATATTCCGTAATTGGAGTTCCGGGCTTTTAGATCAAGTTCGATTGAAAATATCGTGAATATAACGTTAATACAATGTGACGGGATATATGTGTGAATACAAGACGTTAAGTATGAAACCACTGAATATTTACAAAACGAAACGCTATTGTAATGTACCGTCCCGTTCCAGTTCATACTTTCCGTACTGGGTTATGGGAGACACCCACACGGACATGAACGATGGGGTCGAACTTGTAGTGGTTCCAGTCTCTTAACAAAAACCCGGCAAGAATTTATGGCACTATGATTGCTTAATCTGACATGGTGACTATCGTGAAAGACAAAAATATCATGTAGTCTGATCCTGGCATTAGATACGTTATATTTGGTTTTGAGTGTAAGGCTGCTTCTATAGCAGCCTCTCTCAACCCGGGTGCCACGGCACGTCAAAACATTATGTATTCTAACATTGAAATAAATAAAATGAATTAAAATAAAAAAAAAATGATAGCTACACTAATGCAGATCATCGCCGCCTCATGCATCATCAAAATTTGTCTCACGGTCCCCTTTCCCATGTCACAATGTCACTGCCGGGGTCAGCGTATGGTCAGCGTGCTGCGTATATTTTATATGGGGGTGCCTTGAGAATTTGCACATAGTTCGAATTACGGGGGGTACTATACCCCCCAATGAAGACCCAGTACCCCCCAAAGAGACAAAAATATAAGTTTTGGGGGGGTCCAATATTTTTTTCTGATATTGTGAAAAGGAATATATAATTCAAACCAACTCCCATTCAGCATTCTTATTGTAGGAACATTTTAATGTAAATCGATTTCAGACAGACACCCCTATTGTGGACCGTACCATTTTTAGTCACCGCAGCGCTAGAACGCGCTAGAAGCAACAGCTTCTAGCCCACACCGTATTCAGTGGATTCATCAGATACAGTCCATGGGTTTGCAGCAATTTATACAGTCTATGGTTTGCAGCAGAAGATGTGCATTGGTAATGTTAGCTGCTAACCAACTTTTAGCCTGTTGAAAATGTGTTATTTTACAACTTTAATAAATGAAAGTGATTTGTTCTTCTTTCAGTTCATGTTACGTCTTTATACGTTGAATTACTTACCCACTGAGGCCAGTAGGCTACAGTGGACGGACGTTAACGTTAGTTACCAACGTTAGTTAGCAAGATAAGCTAAGTCTCTATTTAAATCAAGCTTATTACAGTGTGGTAGAGAAACGATTCTCATTTCAAAAGAGAAGAACTCCATGTGTTTCCATTCTCATTTTATCATGAATAAATTGTGCCCTTCTGAAATTCATTTGGCACATAGGCCCATCCTGTGTGTGCGATTAGGCACAAGAAGTTCTGATGTAGGCCTAGCTAAGCCTATGTAAAATTACAATCAGAACCTCTGGGGGCAACATAAAAAGAGCCAGGTAGTAGGCTAGCCTAGGCAAAATAGCCTAGTACATATGCTAGTATTTGAATTTGTTTTCACTTACATTCCTTTTGTATTATTTTTAAGATATTCATAGTTTCATCTGAGTACCCTGTTTGATTTTATTCACAGAGACAGTAGGCCAAACATGAGGCAAAGAAAAGGGCCAGACATCAGGCATTTTTTTGGTGTTAAAAGAGTAAGTAGTAAATATTAGTACTAAGATCTACAGACAATTACAGTACAAGTGTAGGTGCAGTTAGGTTTTATACACTGTTCATGTGAATAAAGAAAATGGGTTCCCAGCAGACAGGAGAGGCACAGCAGGACGAAAGAGAGCAAGACATTCAGCAGGACTGTTCTGCATGTGTGTATATACTGTATGTGACTCACTTGTAGTGTTGATACCCAGTTTGTTCTGACAAAGAAGGTTATCAGGTTGTACTGCTGTTTTTCTTCTGTGGTAGTACTGCATGGTTTGTCATGCTTCTTAAAGTTCCATTCCACCATTGGATGTATTTTTTTGGCATAAAATACAATATATTTTATGACAACATGACTAGACAGAGAAATCTTTTAGCTTCAAAATGATATATCAAACATAATTTGACAACGACAAGTATATTAATTTTGCGACCAAAGTCACCTACCCTTTTAATTTCCGCGCGGTAGTGAAACGTGATGTCACGGCAGGTTCCCCTTCTTGTGTACCACGTCACGTGTGACGTGGCACAGATTATCAGCAATGGCGGATAGAACGCGATTGTCAGCTTCGGAAAAGAAGCGAAAGAAAATAGCAAGTGACGCCCAAAGGAGACGGTCGATGGTGAATATCGGCACAGCAATCGACAAGTGGAAATCGCGTTCTATCCGCCATTGCTGATAATCTGTGCACAAGAAGGGGAACCTGCCGATGACATCACGTTTCACTATCGCGCGGAAATTAAAAGGGTAGGTGACTTTGGTCGCAAAATTAATATACTTGTCGCTGTCAAAAAATTATGTTTGATATATCATTTTGAAGCTAAAAGATTTCTCTGTCTAGTCATGTTGTCATAAAATATATTGTATTTTATGCCAAAGAATACATCCAATGGTGGAATGGCACTTTAATGACATTAAAAATTATTGTTCGGAGTTATTGTGTTGAGTTACTGACACGGACTTCCATAGACGAGACGAGACGAGACGGGATGGGGGCGGCGATTGATATGATAGTGGACCATGATGGTACCCCCAATTATGGTGGGGTAATTCGCACTCTGAATTTGCATACTTCTGAAGGGTGCCGTGACTGAAAAAAGGTTGAATCTATAGCTTTGACTTTAAGAACACCTCATGGAAAATAGCACGTAGATAAAGCTCAGTGTGGAAAACGCAAACCAAGTTAAACTTCTTGTAACTGATTTTGACTTGTTAAAAGGAGGATGTTTACCTTGAAGTCCTTGCACACTAGAGAATCATTTTTAAAAAATGGTGCAAAGTGATAACTGCATTGCTAGATGGAAAAGAAAACGAATGAATTAAAGCAAGAAAACACGAATACCCCAATGGTTTTTGAGTCGTTTTCTACAAGCTGGTAGATTCAAACAGGTTATAATGATCTACAAAGTAGAGTACAGACAGTACAGGGAGCACAGATGATGCACAATTAAAGGAGTCACACCTGATTCCTCTGCTTTAATCCATTTATAGTCTATGCGGTCTATAAATGATCATTAGGTGTGCTTTATGGATAGATTTGAGGACCCCTGGGCTGAAGGATGATGCAGACAGGATTGCCACACCATCATCATGCGTACACAGATTGAAATGAATGAGTAAAGTGGATGGATGGATGGATGTCTCTTGTCCTTTCCTCCTCACCTTCTCTACGTTCTCCACGGTGAAGTCGGCGGTGGTCGCTGCTGTCCTAGCCGGTGTCTCCATGCTCTCTGTAAGCGCCGAGCCAGAACAGGCGAACATGACAAATATTCAACACAAGGTGGCTTTTTTCCCCCCCAAGTTTTATCGTGTAACTCTTACGCTATGTTTTTCTTTCGTTAGCTTGCCAGCGACAGATTAGCTAGCTGAACAGGAGCCTCGAAGGGGTATCCTAGCTAGCGTGTGAGAAGCTAGCATTGCTTAGCCATGTTTTTTTTTTTTTTCCCCCTATTCTACTCTAACCGCGTTAAGTCTGGACCACGTCTCTGTGTCCCCACATTATAGGACCGTTTTCCGCATTACTACCTGCGAAGGTAATTAAACGTTCATAAAAAGCCTGACTGTGTCTGTTCTCTGTGGTGCAGTGTTGCTAAAAACCCGTGGTGCCGCCTCCCATCTCTCACAACTCGTATTCGGAATGTGTCATTCGCAAAAGAGTCGACTCATTCAACCGGCTCTTTTTGGTGAACGTTGACAGGCGATTGCCTGAATTAGCCGTTTTCTTTTCTCCGTTTATGTTGGAGATCTACGCAATGCTGTTAAACTTATAGCATAACTTATTTTCGTCAAAATATATTTACTTAAAAAACATGGTAAAAAAAATAAATAAATAACGCCAACTACCTGGTTTGGAACAACGAACCGTTTAGGAGTCGACTCAGGCTGATGAGCTGAGTCAAATCATTTGACTCGCTGAAAAAGAACCGAAATTCCCAGCACTGCTCATCGTGTGTGTGTGTAAACCTCAAATTCCTCCCTACTACAAATGCACTCTACATGGAGTATGAGCAAATAGCTTCTGAACTGCTCTATATGTTATGTCCAATAAGGATATTTGTGAAACATTTCTGATATAGGAGCGAGAACAATTTTTATTTACTTATTACACTGCAGTTTTAATCAGGCACATTCGTTACACATGCTTTTTCTATGGTCCATCATATTGCATTCTGGGAAAGTAGGGGGATTTTGTCTCAATATGTCTAATGTAGCCTAATAGTGACCCCGTGTGATATTTCTAAAGAATTGCATGTGTATTTGATTTTTTCATGGCCAAAAGTATGTGAACACTTGCCCATCACACCTATTTGTGCTTTTTGAACATGCCGTTCCTGATGTAGTCCCCTTTTTGTTGGTATAATAACCTCCACTGTTCTCCACTAGATTTTGGAGCGTGGCTGTGGGGATTTGTGATCATTCAGGCACAAGAGCATTAGTGAGATCAGATACTGATGTTGGTGAAGAGGTCTGGGGGTGCAGTCAGACTTCCAGTTCATCCCAAAGGTGTTCAGTGAAGTTGAGCTCAAGGATCTGTGCAGGGCACTCAATCTTGTACTCCAAACTTGACAGATTGGATTAGATTAGATAGAACTTTATTGATCCCTTTGGGAGGGTTCCCTCAGGGAAATTAAAATTTCAGCAGCATCCTTACAGGATAAACAGAGAATAGAAAATAGAGAACTTCTAGATAAATTAAGTATTTACATATACAAATATAAAAAATAAGATATTAAAAGTCCAGCAGTAGAGGTATTGCACATTATATTGCAATAATAGATGTATGAAAACACATTCATATTGCACATTGTCCAGTATTGCTTTTTGTCAGGCTAGGCTACTGCTCCTTCCTGTCCTCTGTCCTCCTGTTACCCCTCCTCCTCCCCAGAGAGGAGTTGTACAGTCTGATGGCGTGAGGGACAAAGGAGTTTTTAAGTCTGTTCGTCCTGCACTTGGGAAGGAGCATTCTGTCACCGAACAGGCTCCTCTGGTTGCTCATGACGGCGTGCAGAGGGTGACTGGCATCGTCCATGATGTTCAATAGCTTGTCCATAGACCTCTTCTCTGCCACCATCACCAGAGAGTCCAGCTTCATGCCGGCCACAGAGCCAGCCCGCCTGATCAGTTTGTCCAGCCTGGATGTGTCCTCCTTGGATGTGCTCCCCCCCAGCACACCACGGTGTAAAACCAGGGTTGTCCCGATCCGATATTAGGATCGGATCGGCCGCCGATATCAGCAAAAAATGCGCATCGGGATCGGATCGGCAGGCGCGGAAAAATTCCGATCCAGACTCCCGATCCATTTTTAAAAAAAAGTCCGCTCCGGGTTTCCCAGCGCACCGATTTAGATAATCCATTCCAGTTTTTTGCTCTGGTTTCCCCAAAATCCGGTCCGCATTTTCCAGCACACCTTCAGCACCAGCATTAGCGTCTTACAATTTACCTCAGTGGCATCTTCTACATTATCACGGCGATGTAAATTTAGCAGTAGTTTCACGGTAAAGATGTCAGCTGTGTGGGATCATTTTACCCTAAAGGACGACAAAGACGAAGAGGTGGAGTGCAACATATGCCACAATAAAGTCAGGCGTGGTGGTAAAGCTGTAAGAAGTTTTAATACAACCAACTTAATAAAGCATTTAGCAAAATACCACCATTTGAACACGAAGAGTATCTTAAAAAAACTGCAGACAAAAAGAAAGGTCCTACACAACTAACACTAGCAGATTGGGGAGTAGAAGGCATTTTTGTTTTTAAATAGTTTACAGTATTATTTGCACTGATTTTTAAAGCCTTGGTTTACACTTGTTCAAGAGAAGAGTACTGATGCTGAGTTAATAGACTATATTATAGATACAGATAAGGTTGTTTATGTGCTTTGCTTTTTTGATACAGTTTACAGTCTTATTTGCACTTTTTACTGACCACTGATGCCATTTCTGTTTTTTTATTTATAATGCTGTCTATTTTGTGTTTATCCCTGAATAAACAGGTCAGTTTCTTGTTATCAACCATTGTGTATTATTCAAACTCACCTAATTCAGCTGGCTAGCTGTTCTCAAGAGTACTAAAACCCTTTTCAACACGAGTCTGACAACTAGGTAAGGAAGGTAAATAACTTTGAACTTTAATACATGCTCGGATAGGCCGGTATCGTATCGGCCAGTATCGGTATCGGATCGGAAGTGAAAAAAAATATCGGTATCGGATCGGAAGTGCAAAAACCTGGATCGGGACATCTCTATGTAAAACAGGACACTGGCGACCACGGACTGAGAGAACATCCACAGGAGTTTCCTGCAGATGTTAAAGGACCGCAGCCTCCTCAGGAAGTATAGCTTGCTCTGTCCCTTCCTGTACAAGTGGTTGGTGTTGCAAGTCCAATCTTGTCTTCCTAGAGCTTGCTTTGTGTACAGGGGCATTGTCCTGCTGAAACAGGTTTGGGCCTCTTGGTTCTAGTGAAGGGAAATTGTAATGCTACAGTAGGCAAAGACATTGTAAAGAATTGTGCTTCCAACTTTGTGGCAACAGTTTGGAGAGGAAATCTCACATGTGCGCGCGCGCACACGCACTGGTGTGATGGTCAGGTGTCCACATACTTTGGCCATATAGTGTATGTACTGTACACTGTTATTTAGCACTCATGTTAGGGTGTATATCTGAAATGTTTATATAATACAGAGGTTTTATTTGTAGAGTATCATATTTGTTTTGAATGTGTTTATTTGGTTATGTCCTTTATGTAGATCCATGTTACACCTAAAAAAAAAAAGGTATATAGAAGTTTATTTTTAGAAGAAGTCATCTTTGTCACATGCATACTCAAGCACAGTGAAATTTGTTCTCTGTATTTAACCCACCTGAAGCAACAAACACACACCCAGAGCAGTGGGCAGCTATACTACAGCATCCAGGGAGCAGTTGGGGGTTAGGTGCCTTACTCAAGGGCACTTCAACCCAAGGGTGCCCCATGTTAGCTTAACTGCATGCCTTTAAACTGTGGGGGGAAACTGGAGCACCTGGAGGAAACCTATGCAGAGAGAACATGCACACTCGTCACAGAAAGGCTGCTGGGCTTGAACCCAGAACCTTCTTGCTGTGAGGCAACAGTGCTAACCACTACACTACTGTGCCACTCCTTCTTATTATTATTATTATTATAAAGTTTCAGTATCTGTAGCTTCAAAATATTTGATTTGTTCAAAATGTGGAAGTAATAATATTTCAACTTGAACATATTTAGTTTATTCTTAAGCTGCTTGTTTCACACTGCATTCATGGTTTAAATTATGGCACTTAAAAAAAAAAAGACGATACAGGGTACCCTTAACAGCAAGAAACATTTTATAAGAAATCTTTTATACCATCTTCCATTATTTTACTAAATAAATAACTAGGTGCGGCACGGTAGTGTAGTGGTTAGCGCTGTCGCCTCACAGCAAGAAGGTCCTGGGTTCGAGCCCCGGGGCCGGCGAGGGCCTTTCTGTGTGGAGTTTGCATGTTCTCCCCGTGTCCGCGTGGGTGTGCTCCGGTTTCCCCCACAGTCCAAAGACATGCAGGTTAGGTTAACTGGTGACTCTAAATTGACCGTAGGTGTGAGTGTGAATGGTTGTCTGTGTCTATGTGTCAGCCCTGTGATGACCTGGCGACTTGTCCAGGGTGTACCCCGCCTTTCGTCCGTAGTCAGCTGGGATAGGCTCCAGCTTGCTTGCGACCCTGTAGAAGGATAAAGCGGCTAGAGATAATGAGATGAATGAGAAATAACTAGGTGCCAACTTCCCCTTGTACAATGACACTGCTGGGACTTGTGTATTTATTATAGTGTTTCTATTTATAATGTTATTTATATTGGGCCACTTGATCTTGGGATCTATAAGCTAAGGGCAGAGGCGATTCTAGAGTCTGTTGTGGCCCCAAGCAAAAATTTCCAGGGGGCCCTTCTGACCAGTGTTCATCACCAATATGTTATAAATAATCTGACACCGAGGCGGCACGGTGGTGTAGTGGTTAGCGCTGTCGCCTCACAGCAAGAAGGTCCGGGTTCGAGCCCCGTGGCCGGCGAGGGCCTTTCTGTGTGGAGTTTGCATGTTCTCCCCGTGTCCGCGTGGGTTTCCTCCGGGTGCTCCGGTTTCCCCCACAGTCCAAAGACATGCAGGTTAGGTTAACTGGTGGCTCTAAATTGACCGTAGGTGTGAATGAGAGTGTGAATGGTTGTCTGTGTCTGTGTCAGCCCTGTGATGACCTGGCGACTTGTCCAGGGTGTACCCTGCCTGGGTCCCTGGGCCAGGGGGCCCCAAGCAGTTGCCTGTCTTGCCTGTTCACAAGCTGCGCGTCTGGCTAAGGGGGTGAGAAGCTCTTGTGTGTCTGTTGTACTGCTGTGAAGTCTTGTGTATGTTTTGTGGGGCCAAAAATGAATTCCATAATGTGAACAATAAAGACTTCTTTAAAAAAAAAAAGTGGTTCTATTAATCAAAAACTTTTAGTAGTATGTTTTAATAGGCTGTTTGCACAAGCTGTATTTAAAAAGAACATAGTATTTCATCAATCCAAAACTCATAATAAAAATTAATTGTCCGTTTCATTCTGAGAGAAAACACTTAGCTGTGTTCAATATTATCGACTACCAGAATTTTGTCTGGAAAGAATGAAACGAATTTATTTAGCCTAGTGTTATTTATTTTAAAGATTTTTACTTTTTTATTTCCATCTGGCTGCATTTGTGTGTTTACATGTACATTTTCCCCGAGTAAACCATGACGAAAGTGTTGCGTCACAGTATGTGGGCGTGTCCGTCCCGGTAGCCCCGCCTCATCAGTGCTATTTTAGTCCGTCAGTAGTGTATTGCGCGTGGGTGCGAGCAGAGCTTTTCATATGGACATATAGCTGTCTGATAGTTACTAGTCTCTTTTTCACTTTAAAGAGGATTTGAGTCCATTGCACGCAAATAAAGTGCTCACGAAGGAGCTGCATGAAGTTCGTTGAGTTCACAAGACCAGAGAATTCATCATCATCATCATCATCATCATCTCTTCATAATACTGATCATTAATTTTTAATCCATAATTTAACAGACATGAAGGAAACAGAAACTATTGCTCTTTGTGTGCTGTTCCTCTTTTTCTCCTCTTCTTTCATACAAGGTAAGAGCGTGTTTAATTTGGGTGATCGATATTCATTACTGTTGTGGTGGGATAAGGGATTGCTCCAGCATAGATAATGTATTTTAACTTCAAAACAAACAGCATGTCTTTGTAGATTAGACAAAGTTAGTACAAGTTAGCACCAAGGCACTAGTTCATACATAAGTGCCACGTGCACATGTGTTGTTTAACATCAGTCCTGTGAATGCAAACTTTTGTTACAGATGTTTATTTTATGACTTTTCTATTTCATCAAGTCAGTACAAAAGCATTTTAGATTTCCAAACATTAGTTTTCCACCAAGTTAAACGTTGCAGAAAAGTTTTCATGTCAGTAAAGAAAGCAGCATATTACATAAGACACTTTTTTCAGACAACAACCAAAATGAAGGCTGCTGGGGTTTGCTGCAAAAATAAGAAGCAAAAATATGACAGAAGAACTGTCTGGTTCTGCAAAATGCTCAGTAAAACTTGCAGCTCATTTCCTTATCAAATAGTACACATTGTATACAAAGGGTCATGATGTTAAATATTGACTTTGTTTTGTTTACTGCTCTTGATTGTATTTTTTTTTTTTAATGTAGGAGCATTTAATCTCATTATTCTTGAAGGCATCACATTTCTTTTCAGGTGCCTAACAGCACCGTATATCTGCAGTAAATATTTATCCACTATCCTTTTCTGTGAGAGATGAACTTTCCTATGAACACAACCAATCCAACTGCCTTTCTTCTTTCACTCACTTTCTCTGCTGTCCTTAGAGTAAACAGTTTAAATGACCATGGGAATGAAAAACAGATCTGCCATTAAATTCTCTATTTCAGGCGACTTCTGGAGAGCTCAGTTGACTTAATTACAGCCCTGCCCTTCTACTTTAGCTCTGTGGTACTGGTTAAGGCACTACAAGTCGGTGAAAGACCTAAAACTGATTAGAAGAGACAATCTGAATCGTGATTACATGAGAGATTTGTGCAGTCAGAACTTCTGCTTTGTATTTCACACATGGGCGACTTAAAGGGTGGTCAGATTTGATTGGTGGTTTTGCTCTATGGTTTAATATGGGTGTGTAAGACTGAAACCAAATTATATTTGGTGCCTAAATTATGCCATCTCGAGCCAACTCCATCTTTCCCGGCCTGAAAGTCTCCCAATACTCCTTAAATTTTGCCTTTCACTGCATCCTCCTAATCCTACTTTAGAGTCACATGATGACTTGCTGCCCATCCTCATGGAGGATCATCATCTCATTTATTATCTCTAGCCGCTTTATCCTGTTCTACAGGGTCGCAGGCAAGCTGGAGCCTATCCCAGCTGACTACGGGCGAAAGGCGGGGTACACCCTGGACAAGTCGCCAGGTCATCACAGGGCTGACACATAGACACAGACAACCGTTCACACTCACATTCACATCTATGGACCTAACCTGCATGTCTTTGGACTGTGGGGGAAACCCACGCGGACACGGGGAGAACATGCAAACTCCACACAGAAAGGCCCTCGCCGGCCACGGGGCTCGAATCTGGACCTTCTTGCTGTGAGGCGACAGCGCTAACCACTACACCACCGTGCCGCCCCCATGGAGGATCAATTTCAGATAAATAGATATGAGAAATATTGTATATGAGCTGTTTCTTTAGCAGTATCACAATGATTGCAGTGTGTCAGTCAATCAGTACGTTTACATGCACATCCAAATTGAGCTGCTGTCGGTAATCGAGCAAAGGGTCCCAGCAGGGGTGCCAGAGAAATCCAATCCTACATGCACACAAGGAAATCGAGCTATTGTGTGAGGTACATTGTGCACCCGAGCCACAGGTGGCGCTACACGCCCCATCGTGTTGGTACACTTCCGGTTGTTGTCATGAAGAGCTATTCAAGAGTGTAAACAAAGTTATCAGTTCCGTGTTCTCCATTGCGCGTTTTTCTCCCGTCCATGAATTTTAATATATTCAACTCCTTAAGCTGAATGAGCATGAACTCTGTCTCCTCATTGCTCCAGAAGTGCATGTTTCTGCTCGCCATTTTCTCTTCTTCGTTTGTTTCTCCTGACCTCTTCTGCTGCTCGCTACTACTGTTGTCATGCCGACCGAGGCTGTCGTGTTTCCCGCTTGTGGTCTCGTCACTCATCACTTCCGGAAGGGGCAGTGCTGAAGTAAGTAGCTCGACTACTTAGCTCGATAGGGTATACATGCACTAAGTAGCTCGGCAAAAATCGCATAATCTAGGTCGTGTAGCTCGATTACGAGAAATCAAGTTCGGTTCAATTTTAGCCTAGCTAAGGTGTATCCATGGCATTTAGAACTTCGATTTCAGTCGAGCAACGGCAGAAATTCGATTTTCTCTATGTGCATGTAAACGCACTCAATGTCTGACATGTTAATAAGGTGGTTGGGAGATATTGAGATACCTGCACCCACTCCAAGTAACACGAGAGAGTAAAAACAAGCATGTGATGTTCATTTTACTTTTTAAACCGGGAACAGGGGTTCCATTGATTTTAGTGTTTATATAGAAACGTGTGAGTTTCACCTTCGTGTTTGCTCACTTTGACATAAATCTATTTCTCTGTTAAGAGCATTACTACAGAAGCAGAAAAATAAATTGGTATTACATCACTCACTCATTCACTGGGGGGATATATGGGGTGTGTTCATGTGTTGTTAACTCAACCCGCGTGTGCATATGCTCCTGCTCTTGCTGTGGTATCTTTATCAAGGTTTATCTCTCATAACATGCCAATTACACTCACAGAAGTCCTCAGTCTACACATTAGGTTCTGAGGATGCCTCACACACCACCTTGTGAAGTTTCAGTGTCATGTAGGTGGGAGAGTAAGACTGTTCTGGACATTCAGGGGAACAACCAGAGTTTATTTTTAGAGCCAAACCTCCTTTTGTCACACTCCATGTTCTAGCTGACTGCCTGCTGACATCTTGTTGTGTACAGTTTCGTCCTGTCTTCACCGCTGGGAATGGACCCCATCTTTCTTGTTGTACAATGTAATAATAAACCTTCCATACTTTTCAAAGCTTATTGAAAACTGTACTGTATAGTAAATACACATACTATTTGTAACCGCAAATACAAGCTTTAATTCTAAATATGAAAATGGTTTGTGCCATAGGCTGGGATATTTTTTATGTGGATGGCTTTTGAGTTTCACATTTTCTCTCTGATCTTCTTTAACGCAAGAACTGATGGTAGAGCATTGAAGAGACGTAGAGCAGAGATGCACCGATTGACCGGCTGCCGATCGGAATCGGCCGATTTTCACGTGATCGGCCATGACCGGCGACCGGCCGGTCAAAATTAAAATATGCCGATTTTCTGCCGATCAAAACTTGTGTATCACATAGAGATGAAAGTGGAGATACTCGTAATTCGCAACTAAAAAGGCTGCAGCTACACTGGCAGCTTGAACATGCTTTCTAGTGCGATTGTGTTGCGCTTGCGCAGAACAGTGTCAGTCCTGAGCGCCTAACGAGCACCGGCGCGCGCCGTTAACAAAAAAAAAAATTCACGATAGTTAATTTTTTTTTTTTGTGCCAGATATTGGATGTGAAAAGAAGAAAACATTTGTGGTTGTGTGAATTTCCCATTACAGGAATTAATACGTTAGCCTATTACCAAACATCTAGTTAGATTTGTACAAAGAGAGAAAGAAAAAAATGTCTTTTTGTTTGTTTTACGACCTTGGTTGCACTTGATTCCATTGGAAATTACTCTACAAATACACATTTGACAAAGATGATAGAATGGCTGTGGTATAAGTATGACTGGAAATTATTTTTGTATTTTGATACTGAATGAAGAAATGGGTTGTTCTATAAGGCATAAGTTTTCAGATGTAAATAGGCTTATGAAAGTGTGTTCCGTAGCAGTTGGCAAATAATATATGAGGGGGAAGTTGTTTTTGTGCCAGATATTGGATGGGAAAAGAAAAAATGTTTGTGTGAATTTCCTATTACAGGAATTAATATGTTAATACCAAACATGAAGAAAGATTTTACAAAGAACAATGTCTTTTTGTTTGTTTTCAACCTTTGAGGTGTTGAAAATTTATTACTGAAAATCTGGCAGAATGTTCTATTAAAGAAAAGATAAAAAGAAAATAGTCTTTGTGTGTGCTGTGAAGTGGTTTGAAAAAATGAAATCGGAATCGGCCAAAATCGGTATCGGCAGGTCACACTCCATGGAAAATCGGAAATCGGAATCGGCCCAAAAAATTGCAATCGGTGCATCTCTAACGTAGAGCACTAAACCTGATTAAACCCAGAAGTTACACTGACTCAGATACTTATACTGTCCTTGTTGTTTCATGTACTCTTTGTGAAGGAACACATCCTTTCTTTTCCTTTGTTTGCTGGTGAATATTAGGGCCAAGGAGTGTAGGTAATCCAGCTTAGTCAGTATTACTGTGCAGAATAAGTGATAGATGTTTGAGTGGAAAAGAGGCATAGGCATTATAAATTGCTGACTGTAAGTCTGGCTAAGCAGATTCTTGTCTCTGTTGTTTGAAAAAAATTGTTCGGTAGTTGCTGTGCTTGAGCAGGGAGAGCTTTTTTGTGTGTCAAAATTCAATCTGTGTTTTTGTATAGCCATCTGTATCTTGTTGCAGGTTTCAACATTTTTTATTTTTTTTTTGTAGTATATACAAGGTGTCTGAAAAGTCAGGAGCCAATGAAAATAAAACTACATTATACTTAATTTTGTATTTATTATTTACAAAATATGCTCTACGCATTTTCCCAGTCACTGAATAATGTTTTTGCTCAATGTATTCCTATTGGTTCCTGACTCTTTGGATACCATGTGTTGTGTTTCCATCTGCTGGTGGACAAACAAGTTATAAAGTGGTAATGAAGTGATGTACAGCTTGCACAGTTCCTACTTAAGCATCTATAATAAGCAGTCCTGTGCAATTGTTAACAACACTGTAAATTTACACTATGTTACTGGATAGCGACTGTGGTAATGGGCCACATTTACACTTGGGGCGCATTCACATATGCGGCGCTTAGTCCATTTGAATTGAACCCTGGTATATTTTCCTATTTGGTGCAAATTTTCTGTGTAGGTAAGAATGCAGCATTCACACTCGGGTAAAAACCAGAATAACCCAGTCTTAGACTATCTGATTGGATCCTAAAATGATCCAACCACATGAAGTGAACCAAACATACTGTGTATTTTGGGTGGCTGCCTGGTGACATTTTTCTATTAGATGTGAGCAGCTAAAATGAGCTACAAGATGCAAACAGAGTTGATGTGCAGCAGAAATAGAAATGCCATGTGTTCTGGATATTTTGAGATAGAAGTGCTGGATCTTATGCACAAAATAATGAAACTAGGTATTAATATAATTATGTAGTAATTTACTGAGCTCTGGCTCCATGTTCTCCCTGTTCTGGTGATTATGATTTTTCCAAGCACTTTTTTTTTTTTTTCTTGTTCTCTCCCATTTGGTCCGACCAATTCCCACTCACCAGCCAGCTCTCCCCCATCACATGATGAAGTCTAACATGTGCTTCCTTTGAGGCACATGAAGCCAGTCAGCTGCATCTTTTCACAGGGCAGCATAACACTCTGAGGAAAGAGCTATCTACCCCTTCTGCATACATGGGCTCACAGATGCCCAGGATTGGCTAGTCTTGCTCTGATTGCCATCCCTCCCAGTCATCCTGTTCGTGACCAGTGATTATTATTCCCCTCCAGACTGAATTCGCCATTAGTCCAATGTCAAGTGGACCAGGCCAAAAAAATCAAGTTTGAATGAATTTTAAAAAAAAACCCAAAAAGCAAAAATGGGGATCAATATGAAATGTCATGTATAACGTGTTATAACCCCTTTTTTTTTTTTTTGGTTTGAGTATTTCAGAAACTGCTGATCTCCTGGGTTTTTCCACATACAACAGTCTCTAGAGTTTACACAGAATGGTGCAAGAAACATTGAGCAAGCAACAATTCTGTAGGTGGAAACATGTTGATGAGAGGTCAGAGGAAAATATGGCTGGATTGCTTCAAGCTGCTAGGAAGGATATAGCAACTCATATACTGTATAATCACTCTTTACAACTGTGGTGAACAGAAAAGCATCTCAGCATGCAGCAGCAGAAGACCACATTGGGTTCCACTCCTGCCAGCTAGGAACAGGAATCTTTGACTCAAGAACAAGTTCCTAATAATGTGGCCGGTGGGTGTATTAGCATGAAGAAGAGTCTAAAATGGAGTCCTGCATACATGTAACCTTCAACAAAACTGGACCTGTAATAATATTTACAGTGTTAAAAAGAAAAAAGTTGCAGCGAGTAATGCACAGAAGTGACTGGACCAAAACAGTAGAAAATGTAATTGCCTAAAATGTCCTAATTTAATACAAATTTAATGGGCTTCAGGATGTTTGGCTAATTTTGGCTCCACAGGGAATGCTATAAACAATTTACAGACGAGACAAACACTGAGCACATTGGAGTGAAGAAAAAGCATCCAGAGTAACAGGTGGCTTGTTTTGAGCATGACAAAAATCCTGCTTACACTCTGTGTAAAGTAAATATACGCTATTGTTTAAGAGTTATGTAAGGGATGTATTCTAGCCATAAGGGTATTAAAATGAGCAAGGCTGATGAAGAGATTTTACACGAATGTATCATAAACTTGAAGTGAATGACCTGACTCTGAAAAGCTAGCTAATCTGTGTGTCTAAGCAAAGAAAATCTCCGGGCTTACACAGCAATCGAGCATCTCAATAATTAAATCGGATAGTGAGACTCAGCCCACTACCTGCCTCCATGTGAAATTCTTAGCTTGCTCATGAAGAATTACGTTTCATTAGCACGTTTTGTCAGTAGCCGAGTATATGGTCCTGTGTCTATTGCTTTATTTTGGCCCCTGGTGGAATAAGAGACTGGACACATTAAAACTTTTGCCTTAGTAACAGCATCCATACAGTAATAGCACATTGTACCCTATTTAAAAAAAAAAAAGACAGCAACTGAGAAAGAGAGAGAGACTGATCTGTAGGAAACAGCAAAGTTAAAAACAAAATGTAGAGCAAAAGAGGGCAAAACTGTTTTTATAGCTAGGGTGACCAGACGTCCCGGTTTTACCGGGACAGTCCCGATTTGGGGTTGTGTGTCCCGATTCCTGACAAAAGTCTGTCGGGACACGGATATGTCCCGGTTTTCGCCACTCACGACGTTTGCGACTGAGCAGCATGGGAATCATTAGTGGAGAAATGTCTGCATTTACTATTTTGATGAATTGACAGGAATCGCAAACTTTCCTGGTTACTGCCCCCTGGCCCTGTGGCATGGGTGTTTATTTAGCCACGTTATTCCAGACAACAGAACGTGTTGCCATGCAACAATAAAATAAGCATTAACTGGCGCGAATGTTCTTTGTCTAGCAGCAGTAATGCCGCAGCAATTATGCCGAAAAGAAAATGTACTTTTTCCAAAGATTTACAGGGCACCTACCCCTTCCTCCGAGAGGTGCAGAACAATGCGCACGAAGCCTACTGCACACACTGTAAGTGTTCCTTCTCCGTAGCCCACGGTGGTAACGCTGATATACAGGATCACATTAAAACGGCTAAACAGTCGCTTTAGTTTTGTTCCTGTGCTTTGTTCTTGTACTGAGTTGGGTAGCCTATGTTGCAAATGCTGTGCGCTCCTGTGGGGGCTTTCCTCGGGCTGTCGCCCCTCTCCTCCTTTATTGCTGTTTTGTTTGAGTGTATATTCTCAAATCACTTGTCTCTTTTTTTGTTTCTGTTTAACATACCATTCTGACAGTTTGGCCATATTGCTGTGTTGAACAGCTTGTTGCACCTTCCATTAAAGTGTTCACTTTTGTACACATCTTCTTGCTTTATTCATTCAGTTGTGGGGAATGGTTAGTAAGGTTGATTCCAACCTAGGCTATGTTGAGGTCACATATCTACTTTTTAAGTTCATGCTATAGTGCATACAATTTTAGAGATATAGCCTACATGTGCATATGCATTCTTCTTGGTGTTCTGACAAACAGGTGAAATAAATCAGTTTAAATTTGGCCTATGGACATAGCCTGGCCTATTCTCAGCCATTACAAAATCTGTTGTCTGACCATAATTTAACTGATCTGTATACCACTATGCTACTAGATAACAAAATGCCTGTTTGTTTTATTTCATGTGAGATGTTGATAAATGTGAGCTTCAACAAAATGATAAGAGCACCTCTCTGAGTGTTACATTTACGTAAAAAAAGGTGTGCGTACACGAGCATGGTCGCGCGCAAAAGTGTCCCGATTTCAGACTAGGGAAATCTGGTCACCCTGTTTATAGCACAACATATTGGTAATATTCTACCAAAAAATACTGTTGCAAGTCAAACACAAGAACTTAATCAACCAAAATTGAATTAATTTCAGTAGCTTTTGTTAAGTAGCTAGTTAGCTAACTTCACAAGCAAAGCATTAATGTAGGGCTGGGCGATTTCCCCCCAAAAAAAATCTTCAGTTTTTTCATAAACTCGATTCACGATTCGATTCGTTTCGATGCGCCCCCCATTTTAAAATGAAATAACTATTAATCACTATTAATAGTGATTAATAACTATTTAATCCATACAATAGTGATATTAGCTGTGGTTACACCACCCTGACGTGTGCTACTACTAAAACGTCATTGACCCAAATACCAAATATATTTGTTATACCACACACAATCCATAAAGCTTTTACTGTAATGCATATACTAATTTATGTTAACATAAACGTACCTATGGCATTATGGAGTCGATGTCCAAAGCATTTCAGGTTCAGCCAGTTGTTGTCTTTCATGGCTCTGATAACATTGGAGCCGCTGTCGGTCGTAACACAGGTCAGTTGCTCCTCAGAAAGGCCCCAGGAGCCGAGTGCATCCTTCAACTCGAGCAATGCTTTCGCCTGTATGATCCTGCGGGAAGTATGACGTTTGTAGACATACACTTCGCATTTTCCAGCTTTCGTTGACATAATGAACCGTAAGGCTCATGTACGGCTGCATGGTTCGACTAGACCACAAGTCTGTAGTGGCAGCATAAAAGTCGATTCCCTTCAACTCGCTTAATATCTTCTGGCGAGTAAGATTGTACAGTTGAGGAAGCGCAACATCTGAAAAGTACTTGCGGCTGGGGACGTTGTAGCGAGCATCCAAAACTTTCACCATATGTTGAAAACCTCTCTTCTCCACCAAATAAATTGGAAGCATATCCGTAGCTATAAAGTAGGTAATCGCATCCGTGATTGCTTTCCACCTTGCTCCGCTCTTTTCATATGGTACACAGCTTGAAAAGCTTTGAGGGAGAGTAGTTTGCTTTACAGTGTTAGCATTAGAGCTAGTGTTAGGAAAGTTTTCTTGTCGAAGAAGGCAGCATTTCTCCCACTCTGCCGGATGTTTTTGCTTCAAATCCTGAAACAAATTGGTCGTGCTGCTACCACTCACGACAACCGCTTTCAGACACAATTTACAACGAGGTGTTGTTTGGCATTCATCAGATGCTGCAAAACCATACCAATTCCAAATTACGGACGTTGTGGGACATTTTTTGGGCAGGAGCCCCTCTTTCTCGCTGTCTGTTTCTGTCGCCATGTTTGTTTGTGCATGTGATGTTACTGGGGGACAAGAGAAACGCACTGCAGGAAGTGCATTACGGAAAGTCTCGAGGGGTCTTGGCGAATGTAAAAATGAAATGCGTGCACTGTGCGCTTGGAAATATAAACTGTATGGGGACAGGGGATTTTAAAAAAATCTTAAAAACTCGAGTTTCTTAAAAAATCAATCGATTTGACGTGCCCACTCGATTTTTAAATCGTATCGATTTTTTTGCCCAGCCCTACATTAATGCGTCTGTTTGCTAGACGCATTAATGTTTCCTTACTTGTTAGCTGTTGTATTTGATTACCTCTAGCTGTATGGATTATCTCTTTTAACTAGTAGGCTGTTGGTTAACAAACTAACTAGCAGTTCATACTAGTTTGAAGACAGTACTTTTATTATAAAGGTGTAAATTCATCACATTATTCACATAATTTCACTCCTCTCTTGTTGACCTTCTTCTCTGCTTGTGGATGTCATTATTTGAATGTTCTGTTGTTTTCTTCAATCCATGTAAATCCTTGTTTCCCTTCAGGGAGCTATTTCACAATCATGGTTGTCCTTTTTGAAGAACACCAATTAGGTCCAGTATATACATGCTGGAGTTTCTTATACCTTATTTTACAGGGACACACCTACAGCAGTAATGTCTCTAAGAGTTCTTATTATAAATGTTTGTAAGAGTCAAATGCGGCTCAGTTTTGACCTTGTGGTCATTTCATTTAATTCTACTTGAATTATTGCACTTAAATTTTACTGGTTAAATTCAGGGCGGCACGGTGGTGTAGTGGTTAGCACTGTCACCTCACAGCAAGAAGGGTCCTGGGTTCGAGTCCAGTGGCTGGTGAGGGCCTTTCTGTATGGAGTTTGCATATCCCTCCCTGTCTGCATGGGTTTCCTCCGGGTGCTCCGGTTTCCCCCACAGTCCAAAGACATGCAGGTTAGGTTAATTAGTGGCTCTAAATTGACTGTAGGTGTGAGTGTGAATGGTTGTCTGTGTCTATGTGTCAGCCCTGCGATGACCTGGCGACTTGTACAGGGTGTACCCTGCTTCTCGCCCATAGTCAGCTGGGATAGGCTCCAGTTTGCCTGTGACCCTGTAGAACAGGATAAGTGGCTACAGATAATGGATGGTTAAATTCAGAATTGCATTTTTTAGCATTAACTGAGTTTTACTTTGGGATGTATACTTTCATTCACGACAAGTGCCTCTGCCAGGATCCTTTGTCCGTCAAAAATGTCCTGTCTGGAAAACACTCCCCATATGATGAGGTTGTAAATTATTTTTATAGCAAATATTTGTCTCTTTTGAAGCAGAACACTCTGTTGTTCCACAGTAAAAAACAGAGGACTTGAAACAGATGTGAGATACTTTTGCAGCAGAGCTTTACATGTGGTTGAAATGTGAGTCTGTCAAAAAGTGTCTTCCTCTCCAGAAAACCACAAGGATCGTCACCACTTCCGTTGTTATTAGGGTCACCACCATGGACAAACATCGCTGCACAGCACTTGAAAATTTGTACTTAAAATCACACACACATTTAAACAGTTTTTCACTTTGTATACCTTACTCTTGTGGACTATAAGAAAGTGGGTCAGTTTTAGAAATACACTCATTATATGCCATTTTCTCACCACAGGTAACATGCCTAGTATATGACCTGTAGATCTGAAATTCTGCACAATTAATTTCCATCTCAAAAAGTCATTTTTGGCAGCAGAGAAAGACAAAAAGCTGAGGTTTGATTTTTGGACTATTGTGGTCCCAGAAAGTATACCCTGATTGCGAAACAGCCCCATTCTCCTGTAGTGGTTTGAGTTCATCAGATCAGAGAATGTTTGCACTTCTCTTTGAATTTCCCTTCAAAGCTGCGATTAACAAAACCGCATGCTAAATGAACATTAGTTTGAAAGCAAATGCACTGCCAGGTGCATGCATCCAGATGTGTGTATCTGATAATGGCTGTGGTGATCTGAGAAACTTCTGTTCAGTTGCTTCTATTTCTACACCCCCGCCTATGAACATGTTATTCAGCTCCTACTGATGCAACTGCCTTACCACCTTCCCACCTCTGTCTTTTTCTTTCTGCATTCTGTTTTTCACATAGCTATTCCCATGGGTTTCTCTTTATTAATCCCTTTAATCATTCTTCTTTTCTTCACACATGCTTTATTTCAGTATCTCTCTCACTTTTTTCACGCCTGGGATTTCACACCTCTCTGCTTCTTACCTTTTCATTCTTCTCAGAACTTGTAATCTTTTCTTCCTTATCTCTGAAATTGGCTGTGTTAGAAATAATATTCCATTTGACTTGCCAGCACAGTGGGAATTACATCATTTACGACCTCCATGTTCATTTTTTTGTTAGCAACAAGCTATCCAGCTAACTCTGAGCGATGTGTATTTTCCTCCTCAAAACAGTAGACTGTTTATGTTGGTGTCAACATGTCGACATGTTGACGGATCTGAAGCAAGTGTGTGTGTGTGTGTGTGTGTGTGTGTGTTGCATAACTCATTTAAAGGTAAGAAGTGTGATCCCTTGTTTGCTGTTTTATTTCTATGGTGGCTATGTTAATTTGACGTTACTTGCTGAACTTCCAAGTTCCCAAGTAAGAATTGAGTTGAGGGGCTGTGGGGTGGGTTTTTTTTTTTTTCCTTTCCCCTCCTGGTTGGAGGTTGGAAACAAAACCTCCAAATTAACATTATTACCTATAGTTGAATGCAGCATAACTTTTATCCTTCTTTCCATGTAATAATAATGATGACGACAACAACAGTGATGATGATGATGATGATGATGATGATTATATAATCAGTTTAGTTCATTTGTGGCATATTTTGTTTTGCTCACTGACTCTGTATTGTTCTTTGTCATGTTTACACAATGTTTAGTTGTTAAATAACATCCTGTTATTTAACTGCTTCCAATGCTATTCTCTCTCTCTCTTTTGTTTGCTCACTAAATTCATTTCTTGTCCAATGATCAGGACTCTTTGGGAAAAGGAAGGTACTGTATATTCCAACATGTAGCTAATGCTAACGCTAGGCCACAAATCTGCATCGTCACTCCAGTCATTTCGAGGAATTTTGTACGGATCGTAAACTCCTAATTTCCATGTATATCTATCCTTTGCTTCTTTCTGACCTAAGATTATCCAAGTAATCTGGTAGTAGAGCTTTTTTTTTTTTAGCTGTAGTTTTCTTCAGGCAACAAACGCCAGACATATTCGCTTGGCTTCAGTATGTGAACAGTATCTAAACAAAGTTCACTTGTCCCCCAGGCACAATGTGACGTCAGTGCAAGAGTGCTCACCCACGCACTGAAGCGTCATGGTACCAGTGCAGCAGCAAAGTGATTGAGGGCATTTGTTGTGGTTGGGGATTTCCCAGGGGTATTTCTGGTCTGCTTGAGTGCATCATGGCAACAAACACTGATTTTCCTTCAAAGTATGCCCCAAACATCGCAAGGTAGAAATCTGATGTGATTTCTCAGCGAGTGTCGGAGCAAAAAAAAAAATAGTGTGTCGGCAAATTTGAAGCATGTCGGCCCCGACATGCAAAAGCGCTCTGGGGAGAACACTGCATCAGAGTAGTTGAATTAGGCTCTGTGTCCGAAGATGACTGGTGAGGCCAATTTGGGCATGAAAATATCGTCCACATGTTGGGCAAAAGTGTTCAGTAACAGCTAAAGAGGTGCTTGCTGCCCTTGTCTTACGAACTTCACGTTTCCTCCTGCACTCTGCCAAGCATGACACCTCGGCAATTCCTGTCAGTAGGGCTGCAGTGATCTGTACAGAATGAAAAAATGCCATTGGCGATGTCACAGACTCCTGTAAACTTATTGGGGTTTGTGGTATAGAAGCTAAAAGCCAGCCATATGAAACTCTTTAACGGTATTTTGGTAGAGGCTTTGAAGGTATCTGTGGTGTTGGTTAATGATGCCATTTCAATTAAATATTAATGCCTATTAGTAAGATGATGGCGGCACAGTGGTGTAGTGGTTAGCGCTGTCGCCTCACAGCAAGAAGGTCCGGGTTCGAGCCCTGTGGCCGGCGAGGGCCTTTCTGTGCGGAGTTTGCATGTTCTCCCCGTGTCCACGTGGGTTTCCTCTGGGTGCTCCAGTTTCCCCCACAGTCCAAAGACATGCAGGTTAGGTTAACTGGCGACTCTAAATTGACCGTAGGTGTGAGTGTGAATGGTTGTCTGTGTCTACGTGTCTGCCCTGTGATGACCTGGTGACTTGTCCAGGGTGTACCCTGCCTTTTGCCCGTAGTCAGCTGGGATAGGCTCCAGCTTGCCTGCGACCCTGTAGAACAGGATAAAGCGGCTAGAGATAATGAGATGATAGTAAGATGACTATATATGATAATCGCTCAATCTGCATACATCCCCATAATCATGTCAGAACTTACAAAGCTAGGACATCTTGCTTATAATCAAAACGTGCAGGTTGCATTCTTGAAAACCGGTGCGATAACCGGGCAGCAGAAAGTGCAAGAAGAACATGGTGATTATGAATACAGTCGAGAAGGGTAGAGCAGAACCGCAGTACACCTTGATAGCTAATGCACTTCTCTCAACTGTTTCACTTTCACCCTGCAGTTCTCACTTTATACCAGTAAGACCTCTCGGTAAACACTGTAACAATACAGTCCCTGCTAGTCTGCCTCTTTATCATCCCTGTAGGCTGTAGTTTTGACAAAAATACAGGGGTTACAAGGGTATATTTCAGGAACGTATATGGACCCTTTTCACGTGACGTCATGACAAACGCGGCCGCCATTTTGGACATGTACTACCAGTAGTTTACCACAGCCAGCATTGAGGAACGGCAGCAAAAAAAGTGTTTATTTTCAGCAAAACTTCCATCATGCCACTATATTGTTGTGCACCTGGATGTAGTAACCATCAACAAACAAGGCAAGGGTTATCATTTTATCGGATCCTGGTAGATGCTGACCGACGGAGAAGATGGATAGCGGCATACCAGCGCTTGTGTAGTGACCACTTTGTTGGAGGTAAGACGAATAAAATTAGCCAGAAAAGGCATTACATTGCTGTTAACATTCTGTGGCGGCGAGTGTGTAACCAAATAGGCTAAAATAACCCATTGTAACCTCTTTGTTCTTCTGTAGTAGCTATTAGCTAACGACATTAGCTAGCGTTGTGTTCCTTTGCTGTTGGTAGACTGTAGGACAGATCAGAGGCAGTGTCCTACAAACAGCGCTTAATTTGAGGGGGAGCAAGCCGGAGCGCGCTCCGGAACCTCGGGCGTTGGCTCCGGCAGCTATTTACACTGGATCCGGTGATCCGACAGCTCTTTTGACTATGTAACAAAATAATAATAATAATAATAATAATTAAATAAAAAAATGCAAGTTTATTTAGTGTTAATGTCTGATTTTGATATCTGTCTTGTTGGTGATTTCTCTCATGAAACGACATCCACAAAATATCTGCAGATGAACTTAATTTGCAGTGTTATTACAAAACATGCCCAGAAGCGCAGCGCCGCGCCCCCCTCCCCCCCTCTTTTTTTCCGCACCGGAGCCGCTCATCCTCTGCGTTCTGGGATCTCCCACTTTACAAATTAAGCACTGCCTACAAATAAGTGTTCAAAACAAGAGGAACATGTATTTGTCTCTTAAATCCAGGCCGTTCCCTGTAATCTGTAACAACGGTTGGAGAAAGTAATGGCAAATAGTGAGTGCACAAACCATAGAAGGTAAACTGTACACAGCGCCAGGGCAGTGTGATGGTATGTCTACTTTTAGATTGTGTTAGCTTATCAATGAACACACTCGTCACTCGACGAGTTTCACGTCTTTACGATGGATACTTAAATGTGTGTTCGGTATTATTGTTGCAGTCTAAGCAGTCATTGTAGCAGCTAGATGAGCAAGAACCGAAAGGGTCTGTGCCATAAACCGTTATTTCTGTACGCCGTTGCTAATGTGTCGTTACTGTTGTTATTTCTCCCTCTGCTCGCCCTGTAAATGCCCTACGTCGCTGGATAGCGAAGGTGTTTTCTGCATCTCGCTCCTTTTTCTTGTATGTTCTCCATTTGTCGCCTTCCTCGCATTCAAACCAATTCGAGCCGAAGTCCGCTACATGTCCAAAATGGTGGTCGTGTTTACGAGGGTCACGTGACTGAAAAGGGTCTATAGGCAGTATGCAACATACTCAAGCACTGATTCTTTCAGCCAACTACTGAAAATAGTGTCCCAGTCCACTTGTGCTAACCCTATATAATTGCTCGTGATAAATGTGGTCATTGTACTTTGCAATGCTCACATGTGAGCTGCACTAAATGTGTGTTTGTGTCGGGAGAACGTAAGCCATGGTGCTCCATCACTCTGGAGAACAGGGCCATTATTGTAGGGCTCAGGGTGTGGTACATTGGGCTACACACACACACACACACACACACACACCTCTCTCCCTGAGGACACTGGCTTGTGGTATAAGAGAGAGAACTGTTTAAGAGAGTCAGCTGCTCTGAGATATGTGGTTTGGAGGAATCGTGTTGAGTAAAAAGGGGGAAGGGTTTAACAGGGGGACAAGAGCTACTGTCTGTTTTTACTTATTGGGTGAAGTGGCCCTTGTTCCCCTTGAAAACAAAATTCAGAGTAAAACTAATCTGCCTCCAATTTCTGACGTCTTAAAGTGTATATAATGCCTCTAAACCCCACTTTATTTTTTTCCTTGTACAAAGCAACAACCATTGTTGATTGACCATGTGTTTTCGAACAATAGCTGATCCAAAAGGGCATAAATTAATGGAAAATCAATAAGATCAGCTGATTTTCACGGAATCTGCCGAGACTGAACCGGAAGATCCCGAAGGGGTGCATGACGTCACACGTAACAATTTGGATATCAATTTTGTTCCTGTGTGCAGCTGTGGTTAGACCAGTCTCGATATGGAATCCCATTTTGGAGAGAATTCTGATAGTGATTGGGATTCTTATATGTCAGACGAAGGGGCAGATGATTTATCGAGGACATTCCGGAGTAGATGGTGATCTTTTCGAACCCCCAAGATGAGAAACTGCCAGTTCACTCAGTTCATGACAGTCTTCCTCTGTAGCATACATGAGATAGAGAGAGAGATGCGCAGAATGTGGTGGTTACCTTTCATCATGTTTTCCTGAACAAAACTAAAGACAAGTCGATTCTTGCAATATTGCAGTCTGAGCGCATTTAACACATTTCAGTTAATGATTATGATTGCGCGTGTGCATTTTTCTTCCGGTTAAAGTGTATCAGATATGATGATAAAATTGGATGTCACGATTGTGTAAATGTTGCTCATAATTCTGCGTCTGGTGCAGTGTGTGTGAGAGATAATAGGGGAATCGATGAACTGTCCAAATGTCATTTATTAAATAAATGGATTTCTTTTTTGCTCCAGTAATTCCCATGTGGTCGTTCTGGTGGTGATGAATGCTTGATGAATCAGATTTATTATTAGTAGGCGACACGAAATCTGCCCGCTTCGTTTGCACAAACTTCACCCACTGTCGCTTTAAATTAGTGTAATTTTTCGGAAATTCGTAAACTTGAATGTCCTGTTGTATATGGATTTGAACATCCAAACACAACGCAGCACTTTCCCATCGTTGTTTTTGTAAGATTCCTACAACAATATCCAATTTCAGCGGGTAAACAAGCACGGAATCAGATGAACTGAAATGACCCAGATAACCAGGGTTCCATGCATGATGTCATGTGAGATTATCCCTGAAGCAAGACTGCCTTTTTCCGGGATCCAGAAGCCACGATTTGGCGATTACAACCCCGATTCCAAAAAAGTTGGGACAAAGTACAAATTGTAAATAAAAACGGAATGCAATGATGTGGAAGTTTCAAAATTCCATATTTTATTCAGAATAGAACATAGATGACATATCAAATGTTTAAACTGAGAAAATGTATCATTTAAAGAGAAAAATTAGGTGATTTTAAATTTCATGACAACAACACATCTCAAAAAAGTTGGGACAAGGCCATGTTTACCACTGAGACATCCCCTTTTCTCTTTACAACAGTCTGTAAACGTCTGGGGACTGAGGAGACAAGTTGCTCAAGTTTAGGGATAGGAATGTTAACCCATTCTTGTCTAATGTAGGATTCTAGTTGCTCAACTGTCTTAGGTCTTTTTTGTCGTATCTTCCGTTTTATGATGCGCCAAATGTTTTCTATGGGTGAAAGATCTGGACTGCAGGCTGGCCAGTTCAGTACCCGGACCCTTCTTCTACGCAGCCATGATGCTGTAACTGATGCAGTATGTGGTTTGGCATTGTCATGTTGGAAAATGCAAGGTCTTCCCTGAAAGAGACGTCGTCTGGATGGGAGCATATGTTGCTCTAGAACCTGGATATACCTTTCAGCATTGATGGTGTCTTTCCAGATATGTAAGCTGCCCATGCCACACGCACTAATGCAACCCCATACCATCAGAGATGCAGGCTTCTGAACTGAGCGCTGATAACAACTTGGGTCGTCCTTCTCCTCTTTAGTCCGAATGACACGGCGTCCCTGATTTCCATAAAGAACTTCACATTTTGATTCGTCTGACCACAGAACAGTTTTCCACTTTGCCACAGTCCATTTTAAATGAGCCTTGGCCCTGACAAAAGTCTGTCGGGACACGGATATGTCCCGGTTTTCGCCACTCACGACGTTTGCGACTGAGCAGCATGGGAATCATTAGTGGAGAAATGTCTGCATTTACTATTTTGATGAATTGACAGGAATCGCAAACTTTCCTGGTTACTGCCCCCTGGCCCTGTGGCATGGGTGTTTATTTAGCCACGTTATTCCAGACAACAGAACGTGTTGCCATGCAACAATAAAATAAGCATTAACTGGCGCGAATGTTCTTTGTCTAGCAGCAGTAATGCCGCAGCAATTATGCCGAAAAGAAAATGTACTTTTTCCAAAGATTTACAGGGCACCTACCCCTTCCTCCGAGAGGTGCAGAACAATGCGCACGAAGCCTACTGCACACACTGTAAGTGTTCCTTCTCCGTAGCCCACGGTGGTAACGCTGATATACAGGATCACATTAAAACGGCTAAACAGTCGCTTTAGTTTTGTTCCTGTGCTTTGTTCTTGTACTGAGTTGGGTAGCCTATGTTGCAAATGCTGTGCGCTCCTGTGGGGGCTTTCCTCGGGCTGTCGCCCCTCTCCTCCTTTATTGCTGTTTTGTTTGAGTGTATATTCTCAAATCACTTGTCTCTTTTTTTGTTTCTGTTTAACATACCATTCTGACAGTTTGGCCATATTGCTGTGTTGAACAGCTTGTTGCACCTTCCATTAAAGTGTTCACTTTTGTACACATCTTCTTGCTTTATTCATTCAGTTGTGGGGAATGGTTAGTAAGGTTGATTCCAACCTAGGCTATGTTGAGGTCACATATCTACTTTTTAAGTTCATGCTATAGTGCATACAATTTTAGAGATATAGCCTACATGTGCATATGCATTCTTCTTGGTGTTCTGACAAACAGGTGAAATAAATCAGTTTAAATTTGGCCTATGGACATAGCCTGGCCTATTCTCAGCCATTACAAAATCTGTTGTCTGACCATAATTTAACTGATCTGTATACCACTATGCTACTAGATAACAAAATGCCTGTTTGTTTTATTTCATGTGAGATGTTGATAAATGTGAGCTTCAACAAAATGATAAGAGCACCTCTCTGAGTGTTACATTTACGTAAAAAAAGGTGTGCGTACACGAGCATGGTCGCGCGCAAAAGTGTCCCGATTTCAGACTAGGGAAATCTGGTCACCCTGTTTATAGCACAACATATTGGTAATATTCTACCAAAAAATACTGTTGCAAGTCAAACACAAGAACTTAATCAACCAAAATTGAATTAATTTCAGTAGCTTTTGTTAAGTAGCTAGTTAGCTAACTTCACAAGCAAAGCATTAATGTAGGGCTGGGCGATTTCCCCCCAAAAAAAATCTTCAGTTTTTTCATAAACTCGATTCACGATTCGATTCGTTTCGATGCGCCCCCCATTTTAAAATGAAATAACTATTAATCACTATTAATAGTGATTAATAACTATTTAATCCATACAATAGTGATATTAGCTGTGGTTACACCACCCTGACGTGTGCTACTACTAAAACGTCATTGACCCAAATACCAAATATATTTGTTATACCACACACAATCCATAAAGCTTTTACTGTAATGCATATACTAATTTATGTTAACATAAACGTACCTATGGCATTATGGAGTCGATGTCCAAAGCATTTCAGGTTCAGCCAGTTGTTGTCTTTCATGGCTCTGATAACATTGGAGCCGCTGTCGGTCGTAACACAGGTCAGTTGCTCCTCAGAAAGGCCCCAGGAGCCGAGTGCATCCTTCAACTCGAGCAATGCTTTCGCCTGTATGATCCTGCGGGAAGTATGACGTTTGTAGACATACACTTCGCATTTTCCAGCTTTCGTTGACATAATGAACCGTAAGGCTCATGTACGGCTGCATGGTTCGACTAGACCACAAGTCTGTAGTGGCAGCATAAAAGTCGATTCCCTTCAACTCGCTTAATATCTTCTGGCGAGTAAGATTGTACAGTTGAGGAAGCGCAACATCTGAAAAGTACTTGCGGCTGGGGACGTTGTAGCGAGCATCCAAAACTTTCACCATATGTTGAAAACCTCTCTTCTCCACCAAATAAATTGGAAGCATATCCGTAGCTATAAAGTAGGTAATCGCATCCGTGATTGCTTTCCACCTTGCTCCGCTCTTTTCATATGGTACACAGCTTGAAAAGCTTTGAGGGAGAGTAGTTTGCTTTACAGTGTTAGCATTAGAGCTAGTGTTAGGAAAGTTTTCTTGTCGAAGAAGGCAGCATTTCTCCCACTCTGCCGGATGTTTTTGCTTCAAATCCTGAAACAAATTGGTCGTGCTGCTACCACTCACGACAACCGCTTTCAGACACAATTTACAACGAGGTGTTGTTTGGCATTCATCAGATGCTGCAAAACCATACCAATTCCAAATTACGGACGTTGTGGGACATTTTTTGGGCAGGAGCCCCTCTTTCTCGCTGTCTGTTTCTGTCGCCATGTTTGTTTGTGCATGTGATGTTACTGGGGGACAAGAGAAACGCACTGCAGGAAGTGCATTACGGAAAGTCTCGAGGGGTCTTGGCGAATGTAAAAATGAAATGCGTGCACTGTGCGCTTGGAAATATAAACTGTATGGGGACAGGGGATTTTAAAAAAATCTTAAAAACTCGAGTTTCTTAAAAAATCAATCGATTTGACGTGCCCACTCGATTTTTAAATCGTATCGATTTTTTTGCCCAGCCCTACATTAATGCGTCTGTTTGCTAGACGCATTAATGTTTCCTTACTTGTTAGCTGTTGTATTTGATTACCTCTAGCTGTATGGATTATCTCTTTTAACTAGTAGGCTGTTGGTTAACAAACTAACTAGCAGTTCATACTAGTTTGAAGACAGTACTTTTATTATAAAGGTGTAAATTCATCACATTATTCACATAATTTCACTCCTCTCTTGTTGACCTTCTTCTCTGCTTGTGGATGTCATTATTTGAATGTTCTGTTGTTTTCTTCAATCCATGTAAATCCTTGTTTCCCTTCAGGGAGCTATTTCACAATCATGGTTGTCCTTTTTGAAGAACACCAATTAGGTCCAGTATATACATGCTGGAGTTTCTTATACCTTATTTTACAGGGACACACCTACAGCAGTAATGTCTCTAAGAGTTCTTATTATAAATGTTTGTAAGAGTCAAATGCGGCTCAGTTTTGACCTTGTGGTCATTTCATTTAATTCTACTTGAATTATTGCACTTAAATTTTACTGGTTAAATTCAGGGCGGCACGGTGGTGTAGTGGTTAGCACTGTCACCTCACAGCAAGAAGGGTCCTGGGTTCGAGTCCAGTGGCTGGTGAGGGCCTTTCTGTATGGAGTTTGCATATCCCTCCCTGTCTGCATGGGTTTCCTCCGGGTGCTCCGGTTTCCCCCACAGTCCAAAGACATGCAGGTTAGGTTAATTAGTGGCTCTAAATTGACTGTAGGTGTGAGTGTGAATGGTTGTCTGTGTCTATGTGTCAGCCCTGCGATGACCTGGCGACTTGTACAGGGTGTACCCTGCTTCTCGCCCATAGTCAGCTGGGATAGGCTCCAGTTTGCCTGTGACCCTGTAGAACAGGATAAGTGGCTACAGATAATGGATGGTTAAATTCAGAATTGCATTTTTTAGCATTAACTGAGTTTTACTTTGGGATGTATACTTTCATTCACGACAAGTGCCTCTGCCAGGATCCTTTGTCCGTCAAAAATGTCCTGTCTGGAAAACACTCCCCATATGATGAGGTTGTAAATTATTTTTATAGCAAATATTTGTCTCTTTTGAAGCAGAACACTCTGTTGTTCCACAGTAAAAAACAGAGGACTTGAAACAGATGTGAGATACTTTTGCAGCAGAGCTTTACATGTGGTTGAAATGTGAGTCTGTCAAAAAGTGTCTTCCTCTCCAGAAAACCACAAGGATCGTCACCACTTCCGTTGTTATTAGGGTCACCACCATGGACAAACATCGCTGCACAGCACTTGAAAATTTGTACTTAAAATCACACACACATTTAAACAGTTTTTCACTTTGTATACCTTACTCTTGTGGACTATAAGAAAGTGGGTCAGTTTTAGAAATACACTCATTATATGCCATTTTCTCACCACAGGTAACATGCCTAGTATATGACCTGTAGATCTGAAATTCTGCACAATTAATTTCCATCTCAAAAAGTCATTTTTGGCAGCAGAGAAAGACAAAAAGCTGAGGTTTGATTTTTGGACTATTGTGGTCCCAGAAAGTATACCCTGATTGCGAAACAGCCCCATTCTCCTGTAGTGGTTTGAGTTCATCAGATCAGAGAATGTTTGCACTTCTCTTTGAATTTCCCTTCAAAGCTGCGATTAACAAAACCGCATGCTAAATGAACATTAGTTTGAAAGCAAATGCACTGCCAGGTGCATGCATCCAGATGTGTGTATCTGATAATGGCTGTGGTGATCTGAGAAACTTCTGTTCAGTTGCTTCTATTTCTACACCCCCGCCTATGAACATGTTATTCAGCTCCTACTGATGCAACTGCCTTACCACCTTCCCACCTCTGTCTTTTTCTTTCTGCATTCTGTTTTTCACATAGCTATTCCCATGGGTTTCTCTTTATTAATCCCTTTAATCATTCTTCTTTTCTTCACACATGCTTTATTTCAGTATCTCTCTCACTTTTTTCACGCCTGGGATTTCACACCTCTCTGCTTCTTACCTTTTCATTCTTCTCAGAACTTGTAATCTTTTCTTCCTTATCTCTGAAATTGGCTGTGTTAGAAATAATATTCCATTTGACTTGCCAGCACAGTGGGAATTACATCATTTACGACCTCCATGTTCATTTTTTTGTTAGCAACAAGCTATCCAGCTAACTCTGAGCGATGTGTATTTTCCTCCTCAAAACAGTAGACTGTTTATGTTGGTGTCAACATGTCGACATGTTGACGGATCTGAAGCAAGTGTGTGTGTGTGTGTGTGTGTGTGTGTGTGTGTTGCATAACTCATTTAAAGGTAAGAAGTGTGATCCCTTGTTTGCTGTTTTATTTCTATGGTGGCTATGTTAATTTGACGTTACTTGCTGAACTTCCAAGTTCCCAAGTAAGAATTGAGTTGAGGGGCTGTGGGGTGGGTTTTTTTTTTTTTCCTTTCCCCTCCTGGTTGGAGGTTGGAAACAAAACCTCCAAATTAACATTATTACCTATAGTTGAATGCAGCATAACTTTTATCCTTCTTTCCATGTAATAATAATGATGACGACAACAACAGTGATGATGATGATGATGATGATGATGATTATATAATCAGTTTAGTTCATTTGTGGCATATTTTGTTTTGCTCACTGACTCTGTATTGTTCTTTGTCATGTTTACACAATGTTTAGTTGTTAAATAACATCCTGTTATTTAACTGCTTCCAATGCTATTCTCTCTCTCTCTTTTGTTTGCTCACTAAATTCATTTCTTGTCCAATGATCAGGACTCTTTGGGAAAAGGAAGGTACTGTATATTCCAACATGTAGCTAATGCTAACGCTAGGCCACAAATCTGCATCGTCACTCCAGTCATTTCGAGGAATTTTGTACGGATCGTAAACTCCTAATTTCCATGTATATCTATCCTTTGCTTCTTTCTGACCTAAGATTATCCAAGTAATCTGGTAGTAGAGCTTTTTTTTTTTTAGCTGTAGTTTTCTTCAGGCAACAAACGCCAGACATATTCGCTTGGCTTCAGTATGTGAACAGTATCTAAACAAAGTTCACTTGTCCCCCAGGCACAATGTGACGTCAGTGCAAGAGTGCTCACCCACGCACTGAAGCGTCATGGTACCAGTGCAGCAGCAAAGTGATTGAGGGCATTTGTTGTGGTTGGGGATTTCCCAGGGGTATTTCTGGTCTGCTTGAGTGCATCATGGCAACAAACACTGATTTTCCTTCAAAGTATGCCCCAAACATCGCAAGGTAGAAATCTGATGTGATTTCTCAGCGAGTGTCGGAGCAAAAAAAAAAATAGTGTGTCGGCAAATTTGAAGCATGTCGGCCCCGACATGCAAAAGCGCTCTGGGGAGAACACTGCATCAGAGTAGTTGAATTAGGCTCTGTGTCCGAAGATGACTGGTGAGGCCAATTTGGGCATGAAAATATCGTCCACATGTTGGGCAAAAGTGTTCAGTAACAGCTAAAGAGGTGCTTGCTGCCCTTGTCTTACGAACTTCACGTTTCCTCCTGCACTCTGCCAAGCATGACACCTCGGCAATTCCTGTCAGTAGGGCTGCAGTGATCTGTACAGAATGAAAAAATGCCATTGGCGATGTCACAGACTCCTGTAAACTTATTGGGGTTTGTGGTATAGAAGCTAAAAGCCAGCCATATGAAACTCTTTAACGGTATTTTGGTAGAGGCTTTGAAGGTATCTGTGGTGTTGGTTAATGATGCCATTTCAATTAAATATTAATGCCTATTAGTAAGATGATGGCGGCACAGTGGTGTAGTGGTTAGCGCTGTCGCCTCACAGCAAGAAGGTCCGGGTTCGAGCCCTGTGGCCGGCGAGGGCCTTTCTGTGCGGAGTTTGCATGTTCTCCCCGTGTCCACGTGGGTTTCCTCTGGGTGCTCCAGTTTCCCCCACAGTCCAAAGACATGCAGGTTAGGTTAACTGGCGACTCTAAATTGACCGTAGGTGTGAGTGTGAATGGTTGTCTGTGTCTACGTGTCTGCCCTGTGATGACCTGGTGACTTGTCCAGGGTGTACCCTGCCTTTTGCCCGTAGTCAGCTGGGATAGGCTCCAGCTTGCCTGCGACCCTGTAGAACAGGATAAAGCGGCTAGAGATAATGAGATGATAGTAAGATGACTATATATGATAATCGCTCAATCTGCATACATCCCCATAATCATGTCAGAACTTACAAAGCTAGGACATCTTGCTTATAATCAAAACGTGCAGGTTGCATTCTTGAAAACCGGTGCGATAACCGGGCAGCAGAAAGTGCAAGAAGAACATGGTGATTATGAATACAGTCGAGAAGGGTAGAGCAGAACCGCAGTACACCTTGATAGCTAATGCACTTCTCTCAACTGTTTCACTTTCACCCTGCAGTTCTCACTTTATACCAGTAAGACCTCTCGGTAAACACTGTAACAATACAGTCCCTGCTAGTCTGCCTCTTTATCATCCCTGTAGGCTGTAGTTTTGACAAAAATACAGGGGTTACAAGGGTATATTTCAGGAACGTATATGGACCCTTTTCACGTGACGTCATGACAAACGCGGCCGCCATTTTGGACATGTACTACCAGTAGTTTACCACAGCCAGCATTGAGGAACGGCAGCAAAAAAAGTGTTTATTTTCAGCAAAACTTCCATCATGCCACTATATTGTTGTGCACCTGGATGTAGTAACCATCAACAAACAAGGCAAGGGTTATCATTTTATCGGATCCTGGTAGATGCTGACCGACGGAGAAGATGGATAGCGGCATACCAGCGCTTGTGTAGTGACCACTTTGTTGGAGGTAAGACGAATAAAATTAGCCAGAAAAGGCATTACATTGCTGTTAACATTCTGTGGCGGCGAGTGTGTAACCAAATAGGCTAAAATAACCCATTGTAACCTCTTTGTTCTTCTGTAGTAGCTATTAGCTAACGACATTAGCTAGCGTTGTGTTCCTTTGCTGTTGGTAGACTGTAGGACAGATCAGAGGCAGTGTCCTACAAACAGCGCTTAATTTGAGGGGGAGCAAGCCGGAGCGCGCTCCGGAACCTCGGGCGTTGGCTCCGGCAGCTATTTACACTGGATCCGGTGATCCGACAGCTCTTTTGACTATGTAACAAAATAATAATAATAATAATAATAATTAAATAAAAAAATGCAAGTTTATTTAGTGTTAATGTCTGATTTTGATATCTGTCTTGTTGGTGATTTCTCTCATGAAACGACATCCACAAAATATCTGCAGATGAACTTAATTTGCAGTGTTATTACAAAACATGCCCAGAAGCGCAGCGCCGCGCCCCCCTCCCCCCCTCTTTTTTTCCGCACCGGAGCCGCTCATCCTCTGCGTTCTGGGATCTCCCACTTTACAAATTAAGCACTGCCTACAAATAAGTGTTCAAAACAAGAGGAACATGTATTTGTCTCTTAAATCCAGGCCGTTCCCTGTAATCTGTAACAACGGTTGGAGAAAGTAATGGCAAATAGTGAGTGCACAAACCATAGAAGGTAAACTGTACACAGCGCCAGGGCAGTGTGATGGTATGTCTACTTTTAGATTGTGTTAGCTTATCAATGAACACACTCGTCACTCGACGAGTTTCACGTCTTTACGATGGATACTTAAATGTGTGTTCGGTATTATTGTTGCAGTCTAAGCAGTCATTGTAGCAGCTAGATGAGCAAGAACCGAAAGGGTCTGTGCCATAAACCGTTATTTCTGTACGCCGTTGCTAATGTGTCGTTACTGTTGTTATTTCTCCCTCTGCTCGCCCTGTAAATGCCCTACGTCGCTGGATAGCGAAGGTGTTTTCTGCATCTCGCTCCTTTTTCTTGTATGTTCTCCATTTGTCGCCTTCCTCGCATTCAAACCAATTCGAGCCGAAGTCCGCTACATGTCCAAAATGGTGGTCGTGTTTACGAGGGTCACGTGACTGAAAAGGGTCTATAGGCAGTATGCAACATACTCAAGCACTGATTCTTTCAGCCAACTACTGAAAATAGTGTCCCAGTCCACTTGTGCTAACCCTATATAATTGCTCGTGATAAATGTGGTCATTGTACTTTGCAATGCTCACATGTGAGCTGCACTAAATGTGTGTTTGTGTCGGGAGAACGTAAGCCATGGTGCTCCATCACTCTGGAGAACAGGGCCATTATTGTAGGGCTCAGGGTGTGGTACATTGGGCTACACACACACACACACACACACACACACCTCTCTCCCTGAGGACACTGGCTTGTGGTATAAGAGAGAGAACTGTTTAAGAGAGTCAGCTGCTCTGAGATATGTGGTTTGGAGGAATCGTGTTGAGTAAAAAGGGGGAAGGGTTTAACAGGGGGACAAGAGCTACTGTCTGTTTTTACTTATTGGGTGAAGTGGCCCTTGTTCCCCTTGAAAACAAAATTCAGAGTAAAACTAATCTGCCTCCAATTTCTGACGTCTTAAAGTGTATATAATGCCTCTAAACCCCACTTTATTTTTTTCCTTGTACAAAGCAACAACCATTGTTGATTGACCATGTGTTTTCGAACAATAGCTGATCCAAAAGGGCATAAATTAATGGAAAATCAATAAGATCAGCTGATTTTCACGGAATCTGCCGAGACTGAACCGGAAGATCCCGAAGGGGTGCATGACGTCACACGTAACAATTTGGATATCAATTTTGTTCCTGTGTGCAGCTGTGGTTAGACCAGTCTCGATATGGAATCCCATTTTGGAGAGAATTCTGATAGTGATTGGGATTCTTATATGTCAGACGAAGGGGCAGATGATTTATCGAGGACATTCCGGAGTAGATGGTGATCTTTTCGAACCCCCAAGATGAGAAACTGCCAGTTCACTCAGTTCATGACAGTCTTCCTCTGTAGCATACATGAGATAGAGAGAGAGATGCGCAGAATGTGGTGGTTACCTTTCATCATGTTTTCCTGAACAAAACTAAAGACAAGTCGATTCTTGCAATATTGCAGTCTGAGCGCATTTAACACATTTCAGTTAATGATTATGATTGCGCGTGTGCATTTTTCTTCCGGTTAAAGTGTATCAGATATGATGATAAAATTGGATGTCACGATTGTGTAAATGTTGCTCATAATTCTGCGTCTGGTGCAGTGTGTGTGAGAGATAATAGGGGAATCGATGAACTGTCCAAATGTCATTTATTAAATAAATGGATTTCTTTTTTGCTCCAGTAATTCCCATGTGGTCGTTCTGGTGGTGATGAATGCTTGATGAATCAGATTTATTATTAGTAGGCGACACGAAATCTGCCCGCTTCGTTTGCACAAACTTCACCCACTGTCGCTTTAAATTAGTGTAATTTTTCGGAAATTCGTAAACTTGAATGTCCTGTTGTATATGGATTTGAACATCCAAACACAACGCAGCACTTTCCCATCGTTGTTTTTGTAAGATTCCTACAACAATATCCAATTTCAGCGGGTAAACAAGCACGGAATCAGATGAACTGAAATGACCCAGATAACCAGGGTTCCATGCATGATGTCATGTGAGATTATCCCTGAAGCAAGACTGCCTTTTTCCGGGATCCAGAAGCCACGATTTGGCGATTACAACCCCGATTCCAAAAAAGTTGGGACAAAGTACAAATTGTAAATAAAAACGGAATGCAATGATGTGGAAGTTTCAAAATTCCATATTTTATTCAGAATAGAACATAGATGACATATCAAATGTTTAAACTGAGAAAATGTATCATTTAAAGAGAAAAATTAGGTGATTTTAAATTTCATGACAACAACACATCTCAAAAAAGTTGGGACAAGGCCATGTTTACCACTGAGACATCCCCTTTTCTCTTTACAACAGTCTGTAAACGTCTGGGGACTGAGGAGACAAGTTGCTCAAGTTTAGGGATAGGAATGTTAACCCATTCTTGTCTAATGTAGGATTCTAGTTGCTCAACTGTCTTAGGTCTTTTTTGTCGTATCTTCCGTTTTATGATGCGCCAAATGTTTTCTATGGGTGAAAGATCTGGACTGCAGGCTGGCCAGTTCAGTACCCGGACCCTTCTTCTACGCAGCCATGATGCTGTAACTGATGCAGTATGTGGTTTGGCATTGTCATGTTGGAAAATGCAAGGTCTTCCCTGAAAGAGACGTCGTCTGGATGGGAGCATATGTTGCTCTAGAACCTGGATATACCTTTCAGCATTGATGGTGTCTTTCCAGATATGTAAGCTGCCCATGCCACACGCACTAATGCAACCCCATACCATCAGAGATGCAGGCTTCTGAACTGAGCGCTGATAACAACTTGGGTCGTCCTTCTCCTCTTTAGTCCGAATGACACGGCGTCCCTGATTTCCATAAAGAACTTCACATTTTGATTCGTCTGACCACAGAACAGTTTTCCACTTTGCCACAGTCCATTTTAAATGAGCCTTGGCCCAGAGAAGACGTCTGCGCTTCTGGATCATGTTTAGATACGGCTTCTTCTTTGAACTATAGAGTTTTAGCTGGCAACGGCGGATGGCACGGTGAATTGTGTTCACAGATAATGTTCTCTGGAAATATTCCTGAGCCCATTTTGTGATTTCCAATACAGAAGCATGCCTGTATGTGACGCAGTGCCGTCTAAGGACCCGAAGATCACGGGCACCCGGTGTGGTTTTCCGGCTTTGACCCTTACACACAGAGATTCTTCCAGATTCTCTGAATCTTTTGATGATATTATGCACTGTAGATGATGATATGTTCAAACTCTTTGCAATTTTACACTGTCGAACTCCTTTCTGATATTGCTCCACTATTTGTCGGTGCAGAATTAGGGGGATTGGTGATCCTCTTCCCATCTTTACTTCTGAGAGCCGCTGCCACTCCAAGATGCTCTTTTTATACCCAGTCATGTTAATGACCTATTGCCAATTGACCTAATGAGTTGCAATTTGGTCCTCCAGCTGTTCCTTTTTTGTACCTTTAACTTTTCCAGCCTCTTATTGCCCCTGTCCCAACTTTTTTGAGATGTGTTGCTGTCATGAAATTTCAAATGGGCCAATATTCGGCATGAAATTTCAAAATGTCTCACTTTCGACACTTGATATGTTGTCTATGTTCTATTGTGAACACAATATCAGTTTTTGAGATTTGTAAATTATTGCATTCCGTTTTTATTTACAATTTGTACTTTGTCCCAACTTTTTTGGAATCGGGGTTGTAGTTTTATGCTTGATAATAAAATGGCAAATAATTAATATTATTTCCCCCTTGCTTTATTAATTCATTTTGGTCATTACTAATGATATATATTCATTTTAAAGCATTACAATAAGGCATTACATACACTTTAACCAAAGACCTATATGTACTTTTGTGTTGGAACACTTTTTTAAACCACACTTTGGCCTCATAATTATCATTTGAAAATCTCTTGAGTATCTTACTTAATGTCTCAAAAGCACTGGCTTTAGATCAGCATTACCCGCTGTGGGGCTGAGCAGTGCAACAGAAAAGCAGTCGCTTATGTATACAATTGGTGGTCCTATCCAGCTGCCCTGTGATATTACGTATAAACGGCAGCTTCGGAGCAGCATGCGTTTCAGCATGTGTCTCTGGCAGCTCTTGTGTGACGGACAGAATTAGTAAGTGGGTGGAAATATAGTAAATATTTTTTGGATATACAGCATAACCTGTTAAGTTTCTAGTTCATGTATTTGCACTGATTGCGCTCATATAATGCAGTGACATGAATCTGTGAACTGTGCCAACTCAAACCCGATTCGAAGCCAAAATTTGAAACCAAACTCTTCCAGCTGCAGTTTTGCCATTTCACTACGTAAAAAAGAACATTAGTACATGCATATTTTGAAAGATTAAACTAGAGCTGTGAAAGATGATAACTTTTTTCCTGGTCTGAGCCACCAACTATGTACTGTAAATGTGCACAAGACCACGTGTGCGGTTGTGTCACCTTGGATTCAGATAAAGGTAGCATGCATTACATTTTTACACTGGTGTGCTCATGTTCAGTATAATGCAGCGTGACTCTCTTCTCTGGCTGGGAGAGTGTGTGTGAGTGATTAGGCTTGCTATCAGAGTAGCATGCCTCTCTATCAGTGCTCTAATAACATTAACATGGAGTCACTGGCTTTTCTCAAAATTGTCACAGGAGAGGGAGGGATAGAGAGCAAGGAAATGGGTTACTGCGGAAGACGATGTGATAACAGGGAAAGAGAGGAGGGCAAAAGTGGGAAACAGAGATTTCATAAGGGTGAGTGTTCACTAATTTTAACTCTGTACCTCGGCAACCTTGAAACTAAATGATCCTGAACATTATGAGAATAGTGATGGAACTGGAATTCTGCTCAAGCTTTAATCAAAGTATACCAGTCAGTATTTTGCCCTCTATTTTGGGAGTTTAGTCAGGTTGGTGGCCTATGATGTAAAAAGCTGCTGTTCTACAACTTAAAGCAATGAATCGGGACAAGATAGTAGCTAATCGTAAGACACATTAATGGTGTGTTTGACTTCCCTCGGAAGTGGGAAATTTGAGCATGTCATTTGTGCATTCGAGGTACAAAGTCAGGGGAAAAAAACATGGACGTTTCCATGTTCATCTTATCTTAGCAGCAAGCTAGCCAGCTAACTGTGATGAGTGATGTATATTTTCCTCCTCAACACAGTGATCTGTCTAGTTGATGCTTTAGATTTAAAGGTGATCTATTATACCCATTTTCCACAAGGTGACAGTTACCTGAGGTCTTAAAGCTATGCTGCCTTTCAGATTTTAAGTTTAGGTCATAAAAAGAATTTTCCCTGACACCCAATTATTTTTGTTTAGTGGACTGAAAGCTACTGAATTCAAATAACAGAGCAATTTTATTAGGTTTAAAAAAAAATGGAACAATTAATGAATTTAGGGCCATGTGGCCCTAAATTCTTCGCTATTTTTTTTCCTGCTTCACCATGACCCAATTCAAGATACTATGTCATGCATCATATGGTGGGCTTTCCCCATTCACGCAAGGCATTGTGGGATACAAATTTGAAACAGTGAGGAAAATGGAGAACGTGAGTGTGCGAATGAAACGTGAAAGACCGACTACAGTAACAGAAAGTGAGAAGAAAAGACATTATGTTGCGAAGGAAAGGAAACACGGGACCAAACTAATAAATATCGGTGGTCAGTGAGCACCTTGGTGTTATCAGCTGTTCGTTTAATGACAGAATGATGTAACAGTCAGTGCACGGTCAAAGATAGATCAGTAGATGGCAGTAATGCAACACTGTGGATGCCAGCTGCTGTAAAACCCAAAAGAAGAAGAAGGCAGCAAACCTGTGTGTGGGCACATGGACTTCCTCTGTCTGCTTGACTGTGAGTGAGTGATTTCATGCACGTTATTTGCTAGGGAATCCCCTCAAATTAAATAACTTCCCAGCCACGGAATGGCCTGGGGTTTTATTTTATTTATTTATTTATTTTTTGAGATATTACAGAAATAAACATGTATCACAATTACCAAATTTCAGAGGGAACTAAATTTCCCCAATTTTATGAAATCAAAAGGCCATCGAGCTTTAATGAAGTGTTTGTGAAAAGCTTTGGTCAGAATACCACAAGGATAAAGCACCACAGCTCCCTTCTCACCTTGCCTAAACAGCCCTGTTCAAAACGGCTGATTTGAGTGTCTGTTCCTTTAAATGATAATGAGCCACTGCTCACACCAGCCAATAGGCTGTATTCAGTCATGTGACTTTTGCTTGCAAGTTTACTTCCGGTGAATGAAGTGGTGGTCAGGCAAACCAATTCCAGACTCCAAAAATCCCTGTTCAAAAATTAATATCCCGCTCAGCCAACTTGTGCCTGCATGTTACATCCCATCTGTGGAGTTTATGCAGTAGCCTGCCAGAACCAATTTGGCTGCCATTTTGTAAAGATCTAGTGAAACTGTCTGTCTGTTTTCACAGTTTAGAGGCCAATACACGGTCAAGATACCTTCAGAAAGTTGCTGTTTGCAATGGGATAGATCCTTACATGTTAACAAAGAAGGATTTTTCCTATGAGTTGGAAAATCATCCATTTGTTGAGGTCCCCAACATCTCAAACTACCTGGTGCTGCAGACATTGTTCTACACGGACAAACAGATGAAAACCTGAAGGAGCATGGAGGCATACAACTTTTAATATGTGGCTGGGTTAAAATTCTGGGGATCAGGACACTACAGGATAAATCCTGTATCGTTTATGCCCGGGTAAGGAGGCGGGGTTTTTTAGTATGCATTTTTTGCGATGGTTGCTAGGACGCTACAAGTTTTAGTATCGGGTATAAACAAACCACAGCTGCTCAATCCTCCCTGCTCTTCTCTTCCAGGTAAATCAGAAACACCTTTAAAAACCTGGGTATTACATGTATTACATATGCATTAGTTTACAATATGGCGAACATGATCAAACAGTAAACAAAAAAACACATGAGGACTTAAGCGTCTCCTGAGCTTCAAAATATCACAAAATGGCGAGAAAAGTCATTTGCGAATCCAAATGAAATAAATCAGAGGAATTTACAATCCTTTCACGAAGTGATCACTGCAGTTCTTTGACTCCATTCCCCTCCCCCATGGAAAGGTTCAAGAGCCATCCTTCTCATCATCTTTTGGTAAAATCCTTTGCCCTTTCACCCCATATCACTTCAGGGGAACCCAAAAGAAACTTTTATCAGTTTCATGGTTTGTTTGATTCGAGCAACGCAAGCATAAGGCATTTTAATGACTAGCAAGGCGCCCCAGCGATAGTAACGCTTTGTGAAACAGTGATCTCAGCTGACCACCACTTCATGTCTTGCATATCTAATGAGGCAGATGTAACGTCGGATGCAACACACCTATCAGGTAGCACTTTCCTCATGAATATTTGTTCGGAAAGGCAGTTCTCAATCCATGAGTGGAGATACTCAAATGAGGGGGTGGGATAATGCTAATGATCTCCCCTTGTGATATAGAAAGTGGAGCCAAATTTGAATGGCTTGTTGCAGAAAATTTTCTGAAATGGGCTGGACCAAAGAAACCGACTGGGTTGTCTTATTTCAGAGTTTGTGGTATAGAAGGACTTCAGATACTCAAGTGTTATGTGCACAAGCACTGAAAAAGTGAGGTGTTTTTTTTTTTTTTTTTTTTTTTTACAATACGTGCCCCTTAACAAGCGAATATAGCTGTATTTCGATTGCTCTAAAGCAAATGTTTGTACATACAGCATACAACTCATTTCAAGATAAGAAGTGTTACTTTGTGTACTGGGTACATTGCCATATTGTTTTGATGTCACTGAGTTGAGGAGCTGTATGCCAAAGATGTCGTCAGTAAGTTTAGGTAATGGCTCTGGTGGTAAGGATAACGTCATATCAAGGACTCTGACTTGTACAATGATGCTTTTATACCACTTTCCCAAACATTTATTTGGACTGTTTTAAAGGTTATTTATCTCTAAATTCCAAGGCAGCAGTGATTGGAGTGAAAAGGGAACTTCATAATTACTAAAACTTTGCCTTTCTTGCAGTACAACAAAGGAGCAAATATATTGCCTCTTGTAGATTTCCAAGTGAGTCATAATTGCCCCTGGGGTTTTAATCACTTACAGTCCCCCGTTTACTCATTCTTTATTCATAATGACCAGATAGGACTCATTTCCAATCAGAAAATCCAGATTGTTCTAACTAATATATATTACAGAGGAACAATTTAATAACAGCTTTTCCAGTTTTGTTTCTTATTCTCCATTGTTCTTCTTGTCTGGCTCCCTCTTTAACACGTGTGCATTAAAATAGATTCATCACACTCTCTCCCTCTGGATTATCTCTCTGCCACCGACAAACACATGATTAGCCCGTTATATTTGTTCATGGGTTGCTTCCAGGAAGTCATCAGGAAGCTATTCTCCTGCACATGCAAGTCATCAGTTCCCATAAAACCATTATGTTGGAATAGATTTCTGAAAGATGCGATTGACCTCTGACTGCAAATATAATGTTACTGCGACAATGTTTGCCTCTAACCTTGGACTTGTGTGCTTGTATCCCCAGGTGAAAATGATCCCATCTTAACCACATCTGCTCAAAACTTGTCCTCCACCTCCTCACCTCCCCAGAGATCCTCCACTGCAAAGCCAGAATCTCTTTCAAGCCCTCTACTTCTCACGATTTCCTCCAAGGTAGATAGCAGAGCTATAGCAGATCTCTCTGCTAACAGCACCCTCAGCCAGAGCTCTAATGATACAGCAAACAGCACAGCTCCAGGTGAGGCTTTCTAGGTTTCTTCATCTGTATCTGGTCTTGCCTTGACAATGCATATACCGGTACTAGTGCATCTCAAAAAATTAGAATATTGTGAAAAAGTTCAATATTTTCCATCAGTTATTTAAGAAAGTGAAAATGTTATATATCATAGACTCATTACACAAACTAAAATGTCTCAAGCATTTTTCTATTTTAATTTTAATCAGTATGGCATACAGTACAAAAACATAAAAAAAAACATCTCAAAATATTAGAATATTTCATTTCGAGTTTGAGTAGAACAGTATGAACACAGTGTATCTCTCGGTCTAGTTCAGTACACACAACCACAATCATGGGGAAGACTGCTGATTTGACTGTTGTCCAGAAGATGATCACTGATGCCCTCCACAAGGAGGGTAAGCCACAAAAGGTCATTGCTGAAAAGGGTGGCTGGAAAAGGTGCACAAGCAACAGGGATGGCCGCAGTCTTGAGAGGATTGTCAAGAAAAGTTGATTCAAGAACTTGGGAGAGCTTCACAAGGAGTGGACTGTGTTAGGACTGGGACTGTTTTGGCCTCTAGAGGCCGCTGTTATTTCCATCTTGTCATGTTTGTTTTGGCCTCTAGAGGCCGCCACTGTGTTTGTGTTTGTCTTCATTGCCTGTTTCCTGCCACGCCCTGTTCCTTAATTAGTGTGTGTATAAATACCCCTCTCTTTGTTCCCTTGTCATGGAGTCTTTTTCCTCTGCTATGCCTGTTAGTGCTAGTTCCCTCTGTTCCATGTTCCTTGCCTGTGTCTTTGTGGTTTTGTACTTTGCTTTCTTTTTGGACCTTTTTGAATTTTGTTTTTACCATTTTTGAGATCTTCTGAGCGTTTGCATTTTTGCCTTTTCTTATTTTTGGACTTTGAACTTTTGGATATTTTTTATTTTCCCTTTATCTTCTGAGCTTTTGGATTACTTTTGTTTTTTACCGTGGATTGTACATTTTGTAAATAAACTTTTTGATACTTTTCTACTTCCGCCTCATGCCTCTGCACTTGAGTCATCCCCCTGGTGGCCTAGTGGGGGTTTGCTGGATTATCACACCAGCGAACCAGGTTCGAATCCCAGCTAAACCCTAACAGAAAGACTCCGTCATGACCGACTCAGCAGAGGCGTCTTCAATGGTCTACCCAGCCAACCTTCAGGGAATTATGGCAGCTTTGACACGCTCACGTTGCAAGCCAACGTGAGGCCCTTGCTCGCCACGAGGTACTGCTTCAGCAAATTGGGAAAACCCTGGCACAGCTGACTCCTCTGCCCGCATCTCCTCATCCTGATCCTGCTCTACCATCTGCTCTCGCTCCAGTGCCTCCCGCCACGCTGTCTCCTTCACCTCGCGAACCCAGCCTTCCTGCACCACAGAGGTATGACGGCAAGCACGGTGAGTGCCGGGAGTTCCTTACCCAGTGCCAACTCACCTTTGAGCTCCAGCCTACCACCTACACTACGGATCGCCGCAAGATTGCCTTTGTGATAACCTTGTTAGCTGGTAAGGCACGAGCATGGGCAACAGCTATCTGGCAGAGACGGGGACCCGAGTGCTCTGATTTCGAACTGTTTACTGAAGAGATGCTTCGATCAGGCGGACATCAGTACAGACGCAGCCAGAAAGCTCATGTCTATCCGGCAAGGAGGAAGCGTCGCAGACTACGCCATATCGTTTCGGGCGCTCGCAGCAGTCAGCGGATGGAACGAGGCTGCCCTGGTTTCAGCCTTTCACCATGGTTTGTCTGACCCCATCAAAGACGGCCTGGCCTCTATCGGATGCCCTAGTGACCTTGAAACACTGATCTCACATTCTACTCGTCTGGACAACAGGACCTGTCCTGAGCCTCTCCGGCCTCCCTGCCTCTACCTGGAGCCCGTCTACCTCCTCCAGTGACTGTCCAGAACCCATGCAAGTGGGTCGTACTCGCCTCTCCGCATCTGAGAGGGAGCACAGAAGGAGGGACAAGTGCTGCATCTACTGTGGCAAGCCTGGTCACTTCCGAGCATCATGTCCCGAACTCTCGGGAAAAGGACTGCCCCGTCCAGCCGAGGGAGGGTTGTGACGGGGCCTACCCTCTCTCCTGAACTTCCTGGCCAAGGAGTTTACATCCCGGTCTCCATCTCCTGGGGTGAGTCCGTCCACTCTTGTCAAGCCTTGTTAGACTCCGGGGCAGCTGGAAACTTTATGGATGTTCACTTTGCCCAAAGTATCAATGTCCCGACTGCACCTCTTGAAGTCCCACTGTCTGTGTCTGCCCTGGATGGCCAAGCCTTAGGTGATGGAAGAGTCACTCAAGTAACTTCTCCAGTCTTCCTCCAGTCTCAAGGTCACAAGGAAGAAATATCCCTGCACCTGATTCCTTCACCAGAGTTCCCAGTGATTCTAGGCCTTCCTTGGCTTACCCGCCACAATCCTCGCATAGACTGGGTAACAAGCCAGGTTGTGGAATGGGGCCCTGCGTGCCATGCCTCTTGTCTGCTCTCTAGCTCTCCTGTGTCTCCTGCCGAGCCCCCTGATCTCACCGAGCTATCTCAAGTTCCCACAGAGTACTGGGATTTGAAGGAGGTATTCAGCAAAAGCAGGGCCGCCGTTCTTCCTCCGCACCGGGCCTACGACTGTGCCATCGACTTGCTCCCTGGGACTACCCTTCCTCGTGGCAGACTGTTTTCCCTCTCTCAGCCAGAATGCAAGGCCATGGAGGAATACCTCAAAGACGCCCTGGTCTCTGGGTTCATTCGACCCTCCACCTCACCTGCTGGTGCCGGCTTCTTCTTTGTCGGCAAGAAGGATGGGGGGCTCCAACCATGTATTGACTACAGGGGCCTGAATAAGATCACTGTGTGCAACCGATATCCCCTTCCGCTGATGCCCACAGCATTCGACCTGCTCCAAGGCGCCACCGTCTTCACCAAGTTGGACCTACGGAACGCATACCACCTCATCCGTATCCGACAGGGAGACGAGTGGAAGACTGCCTTTAACACCCCGTCTGGGCACTACGAATACCAGGTGATGCCCTTCGGACTCACCAACGCACCAGCTGTTTTTCAGGCCCTAATTAACGACGTCTTGAGGGACATGATTAACCTGTACGTTTTTGTCTACCTCGACGACATCCTTATCTTTTCCAAGACCGTGCAGGAGCACCGCCACCATGTCCGCCAGGTTCTCCAGAGGCTGCTACAGAACAATCTGTTCGCCAAGGCCCAGAAATGCGAATTTCATGTTCCCGAGGTCTCCTTTCTGGGTTTTATTGTACGGACAGGCCAACTCCAAATGGACCCAGCCAAGACCCTGGCCGTCCGGGACTGGCCCACTCCCAAGTCCGTCAAAGAGGTTCAGCGGTTCTTAGGATTTGCTAACTTCTACCGCAAGTTTATCAGGAACTTTAGTTCTGTAGCAGCACCCATGTCGGACCTCACCAAAGGGACAGGTGGATCTTATGTCTGGTCTCCTCAGGCGGAAAAGGCGTTCAAAGACCTCAAGCACCGCTTCTGCACGGCACCCATTCTGGTCCTCCCGGACACCTCCAAACCATTCATCGTGGAGGTGGACGCCTCAGACAGTGGTGTTGGTGCGGTGCTCTCTCAACGTTCGGAAGGAAAGCTGCACCCCTGCGCATACTTCTCCCACCGCCTGAGTCCTGCGGAGTCCCGGTACGATGTGGGGGATCAAGAACTGCTAGCAGTCAAACTGGCCCTTGAGGAGTGGAGGCACTGGCTGGAGGGAGCGCAACATCCATTCCTGGTTTGGACGGACCACAAGAACCTGGAGTACCTCCAGCAAGCCAAGAGACTGAACCCACGACAGGCTAGGTGGGCCCTGTTTTTCAGTCGGTTTGACTTCACCCTATCGTACCGCCCCGGCTCCAAGAACACCAAACCTGACGCACTGTCCAGGCTGTTCTCTGCCACTAACAGGGAGCGTGAAGTCGGGCCTATTATCCCTGTGTCCCGGATTGTGGCCCCTGTCCGCTGGGGTATTGAGGAGGCCGTCCGACGAGCCCAACGCCAGGACCCTGGGACGGGGCCACCAGGCCTCTTGTATGTCCCACATCAAGCCCGGGCCAAGGTTCTCCAGTGGGGTCACTCGTCCCCTCTCACCGCCCACCCGGGAGCTCGAAGGACCCTGGACTTTTTGAGAAGGCGCTTCTGGTGGCCTAGCATGGAGAAGGAAGTGAGGTCATTCGTCCTTTCCTGCGAAGTGTGCACCAGAAGCAAGAACCCACGACAGCACCCCCAGGGTCTCCTGCATCCTCTGACCATTCCCCAGGGTCCCTGGTCCCACGTGGCAGTCGACTTCATCACGGGTCTCCCTGAGTCACAAGGTAACACTGTCATATTGGTCATAGTTGACAGATTCTCCAAGGCCTGCCGCTTTTTACCACTGTGCAAGCTCCCTTCTGCTCTTGAAACTGCTAAACTATTATTCACTCATGTCTTCCGAGTCTTTGGTCTCCCGCAGGACATCGTCTCAGACCGAGGGCCCCAGTTCTTCTCCCGAGTGTGGCACGGGTTCTGCAAGGTCATCGGAGCCACTGCCAGCCTCTCCTCTGGGTTTCACCCACAGTCCAATGGCCAGACGGAGAGGCTCAACCAGGACCTGGAAGCCACCCTGTGAGGCCTGGCTATGGATAACCCGACATCGTGGAGCACCTGGCTGCCATGGGCAGAGTACGCCCACAGCACCCTGCAGTCATCAGCCACCAAGCTGTCGCCATTCCAGTGCCAATTCGGGTTCCAGCCACCTCTGTTCCCGGACCAGGAGGAGGACGCAGGGGTGCCCTCGGTCAACCAATATGTGAAACGGTGTCGCAAGACCTGGAGCAAGGTCAGGAAGACCCTCATCCAGACCTCCAGAACCAACCAGACTCAGGCCAACCGCCATAGAAGACCTGCCCACGCTTTCCGCCCTGGGCAGCGGGTTTGGCTGTCCACTAAGGACCTTCCGCTGCGGGTGGAGAACCGCAAGCTTGCTCCTCGCTACATTGGCCCCTTCAAGGTGGTGCGCAGGGTGAACCCTGTCGCCTACCGGCTCCAGTTGCCCTGGACTCTGAGGATCAACCCCACATTCCATGTTTCCCTGTTGCGGCCCATACTGACGTCCATGTATGCCCCTGCCCCTAGGAACCCCCCACCCCCCGCATCTTCCAGGGTCAAACTGTGTTCACCGTGCATCGCCTGCTTGACTCCCGCCGGGTCTGTGGCGGGCTTCAATATCTAGTTGATTGGGAGGGCTATGGCCCTGAGGAACGCTGTTGGGTCCCCGCCCGGGACATTCTAGATAAAGGACTATGCTGGGACTTCCATTCGGCCCATCCGGATCGCCCTGGGAACGTCAGGAGACGCTCCTGGGGGGGGGGGGTCATGACCTGTTAGGACTGGGACTGTTTTGGCCTCTAGAGGCTGCTGTTATTTCCATCTTGTCATGTTTGTTTTGGCCTCTAGAGGCCGCCACTGTGTTTTTGTGTTTGTCTTCATTGCCTGTTTCCTGCCACGCCCTGTTCCTTAATTAGTGTGTGTATAAATACCCCTCTCTTTGTTCTCTTGTCACGGAGTCTTTTTCCTCTGCTATGCCTGTTAGTGCTAGTTCCCTCTGTTCCATGTTCCTTGCCTGTGTCTTTGTGGTTTTGTACTTTGCTTTCTTTTTGGACCTTTTTGAATTTTGTTTTTACCATTTTTGAGATCTTCTGAGCGTTTGCATTTTTGCCTTTTCTTATTTTTGGACTTTGAACTTTTGGATATTTTTTATTTTCTCTTTATCTTCTGAGCTTTTGGATTACTTTTGTTTTTTGCCGTGGATTGTACATTTTGTAAATAAACTTTTTGATACTTTTCTATTTCCACCTCATGCCTCTGCACTTGAGTCATCCCCCTGGTGGCCTAGTGGGGGTTTGCTGGATTATCACACCAGCGAACCAGGTTTGAATCCCAGCTAAACCCTAACAGACTGAGGCTGGTGTCAGTGTATCAAGACCCATCACGAACAGACATCTTCAAGAAAGGGGATACAACTTTCACATTCCTAATATCAAGCTACTCCTGAGCCAGAGACAATGTCAGAAGTGTCTTATCTGGGCTAAGGAGAGAAAGAAATGGACTGTTGCTCAGTGGTCCAAAGTCCTCTTTTCAGATGAAAGTACATTTTGCATTTAATTTGGAAATCACGATTCTAGAGTCTGGAGGAAGAGTGGAGGCGCACAGAGAATCCAAGGTGTTTGAAGCCCAGTGTGAAGTTTCCACAGTCTGTGATGATTTGGGGTGCCATGTCATCTGCTGGTTTTGGTCCACTGTATTTTATCAAGTCCAAAGTCAACACAGCCATTTACCAGGATATTTTAGAGCACTTCATGCTTCCATCTGCTGACGAGCTTTTTGGAGATGCTGATTTCCTTTTCCAGCAGGACTTAGCACCTACCCACAGTGGCAAAACTACTACCAAATGGTTTGATGACCGTGATATTACTGTATTGGATTGGCCAGCCAACTTGCCTGACCTGAACCCCATAGAGAATCTATGGGGTATTGTCAAGAGGAAGATGAGAAACACCCGACCCAAAAATACAGATACGCTGAAGGTTGCTATCAAAGCAACCTGGGCTTCAATAACACCTCAGTAGTGCCACAGACTGATCACCTCCATGCCACACCGCATTGATACAGTAATTCATGGTAAAGGAGCCCCAACCAAGTATTGAGTGTATAAATGAATATACTTTTCAGAAGTTGGACATTTCTGTATTGTAAATCCTTTTTTTGATTGATCTTAGGGAATATTCTAATAATTTGAGATACTGGATTTCTGATTTTCATGAGCTATAAGCCATAATCATCAAAATTAAAACAAAAAAGGCTTTAAATATTTCACTTTACATGTAATGAATATAGAATATATGAAAGTTAACCTTTTTTAATTAAATTATGAAAAAAGGAACTTTTTCATGGTATTCTAATTTTTTGAGATGCACTAGTATATTACTCTCATTGATACCATGTGCATATGAGTAAGAAAAACTCTGGCACCTGTGCGAAAAGCAATTTATGACCGCTTAAATGAGAACTGAAGGCAATTTTTTTTTTTTTTTAATCAAAATTCTCATCTCATCTCTAGCCACTTTATCCTGTTCTACAGGGTTGCAGGCAAGCTGGAGCCTATCCCAGCTGACTTCGGGCGAAAGGCGGGGTACACCCTGGACAAGTCACCAGGTCGTCGCAGGGCTGACACATAGACACAGACAACCATTCACACTCACATTCACACCTACGGTCAATTTAGAGTCACCAGTTAACCTAACCTGCATGTCTTTGGACTGTGGGGGAAACCGGAGCACCCGGAGGAAACGCACGCAGACACGGGGAGAACATGCAAACTCCGCACAGAAAGGCCCTCGCCGGCCACGGGGCTCGAACCCGGACCTTCTTGCTGTGAGGCGACAGTGCTAACCACTACACCACTATGCCGCCCTTATCATAATTCTATTTATCTCATTTTATTAAATATAGGAATGCATTTTTGATAGCTATTTTGTCACTGCTATAGCAAGTTATGAGTGTTTTGAAATATGATCTGTAATACATCAGTCCATATGTCAAAGCAATGGCAGTAAACAAGATTCGCTGAGACCTGTGTGAGACATCGTAGGACGGAAGTAAAACATACAGCGAAAATCAAAGTGACCAACATCTGCCAATGTTGCCAAAAGACGCACGTGCCCTCTTTCGAATGCTGATGTAATCAAGCCGGAAGTTTTGTTTGTTTTGATAGCAATCAGGAAGGTTTGAAAAAAGTAGGCAGTAATCGTCATTTAAACTCGTTTTTGTGCAATATTTTGTTTGGAAAACAGTTTTCAAAATGGCGGCGCTGACACTTCACGTTTCGAAGTCTCGCACAAGCCTTGTGAGGATCACGCGGATAAGCGATGCCTGCCGTGGACCAAATGAACTAAATTCAACATGGCTAAAACTGAATAGGCTGATAAGTATAATATTTAATTGCAGTTAGTTGCCAATACGAGTCACGATATAAGGTTACTAAAACCGAAAACGTAATTGAATAATACGTTAATGATGAAATAAAGCAAGTTTAAAAATGACTTCAGTTCTCTTTTATTAGGGCCCGAGCCCTATGGGCGAAGGCCCTATTGTTCTTGTAAGAGTTCACTATTATTAGGGCCCGAGCCCTATGGGCGAAGGCCCTATTGTTCTTGTAAGAGTTCACTATTATTAGGGCCCGAGCCCTATAGGGCGAAGGCCCTATTGTTCTTGTAAGAGTTCACTATTATTATTCTTCTTCTTTATTTTTCTCCGCTGTTGGGCCATTTTCGGGGCGCTTGCCATGGGCGAAAACGCGCGAAATTTGGCGCCACTTCCGAGAATTGCCACCGCTACTCAGAACCAAAAGCCCACACTTGGCCGGGGCTCAGGGCCTCTATAGCGCCCCCTAAGTCGTTGTAATTTTGGCCTCCCGCATTAAGGTGCCTGGTTGCCATATAGTTTGTAGTAGTGGCATGCCATTTGGTATGCATATGTAGCTCACTAAGCCGGACAAAAATGTAATGCCAATGCATTAGCCACGCCCAACAGGAAGTGAGGTAATTTCACTTTTGTGTGAAATGCATGGCCACGAAGACGGCGCAACTCCTCCTAGACCGTTCATAGGAATGTCACCAAAATTGATACACATCATCTACAGACATGGGTGACAAAAGTTACTAAATACGTTTCACGTAGGATAAACCGTTCAGAAGTTATACGTCTATCAATTTTCACTTCAAAATTTTACATGCTAAAAAATTCATAACAAATCTTCTAATTGCTCAACACTGCTCATACTTCACACGCTAATCACTCATTGGGCTTCTGACATGTTACCCAATTTCTGTGATATTTCGCCACTGGGGGCGCTATTTTTGGGCAAAAAATCCAATCTTTCCTCAAATTTGGTCAAACTTCACGGCCACCCTCTTACTACCTCCCATGTCATGTATACCACATTTTGGGAATTTTCGTCCATGGGGGGCGCTGTTTTTGGCCGACGCAATTTCTCCAAAACGGGTTTTTGGTAAATTATTCCATAATGCTTTTCCTTTACACCACTACCTTGTGATAGTGCGTTGCTGTTGTGGTCACTTATTTTTCCATCTCATAATCACTCATGTACAGCATAGCGCCACCTACTGACATGGGAAAAACCAAAAAATTTATTCTTCAAAAATCTATATCTCATCTTCTGTTTACTCAATTGTCATCAAACTTCATACGCAAACTCTTCATAGCTCACCTGACATGTACGCCAAATTTTGTGCACTTTCGCCCCTGGGGGTGCGGGTTATGGCAGAAATGATATTGCAGCTTCTGATTTGTCAAACTTGGCAAGCAAACTCTTTACAAGACCCTTTTTGGGGCGCTTGCCATGGTCGACATCGCACGAAATTTGGCTCCTTTTTCTTAGACTCCCACCGCTACTGAGAACCAGAAGCCCAGATCCAGGCGGGCCTCAGGGCCTCTATAGCGCCCCCTAACTCATTGTGATTTTGGCCTCCCGCATTAAGGTGCCTGGTTGCCATATAGTTTGTAGTAGTGGCATGCCATTTGGTACGCATATGTATCTAACTAAGCCGGACAAAAATGTAATGCCAATGCATTAGCCACGCCCAACAGGAAGTGAGGTAATTTCACTTTTGTGCGAAATGCATGGCCACGAAAACGGCGCAACTCCTCCTAGACCGTTCATAGGAATGTCACCAAAATTGATACACATCATCTACAGACATGGCTGACAAAAGTTCCTAAATACGTTTCACGTAGAATAAACCGTTCAGAAGTTATACGTCAATCAATTTTCAATGCAAAATTTTACATGCTTAAAAATTCATAACATATCTTCAAATTGCTCAAAACTGCTCATACTTCACACGCAAATCACTCATTGGGCATCTGACATGTTACCCAATTTCTGTGATATTTCGCCACTGGGGGCGCTATTTTTGGGCAAAAAATCCAATCTTTCCTCAAATTTGGTCAAACTTCACGGCCACCCTCTTACTACCTCCCATGTCATGTACACCTCATTTTGGGAATTTTCGTCCATGGGGGGCGCTGTTTTTGGCCAACGCAATTGCTCCAAAACAGGTTTTTGGTAAATAATTCCATAATGCTTCTCCTTCACACCACTACCTTGTGATAGTACGTTGCTGTTGTAGACACTTATTTTTCCAACTCATAATCGCTCATGTGCAGCATAGCGCCACCTACTGACATGGGAGAAACCAAAAAATTTATTCTTCAAAAATCAATATCTCTTCTTCTATTTTCTCAATCTTGATCAAACTTGATACGCACACTCTTAACAGGTCACCTGACATATGTGCCAAATTTTGTGAACTTTTGCCACTGGGGGCGCTGTTTTCAGGCAACAATTTATATCTCGGCTTCTGATTGGTCAAACTTGATCAAACTTTACAAAACAACTCTTCATAGGTCCCTTGACATGTATACCAAATTTGGTGAACTTTCACCACTGGGGGCGCTCATTGCGCTGTAGCAGTTGCAGGAGAGGTGTTTACAATCATGAGGCACCAGGAGTATGTTGTTTTGGTTGCCTTAAACACACATGACTTGTGGACCACTGGGGGCGCTCATTGCACTGTAGCAGTTGCAGGAGAGGTGTTTACAATCATGAGGCACCAGGAGTATGTTGTTTTGGTTGCCTTAAACACACATGACTTGTGGGGAATGGGTAGGCAGTCGGGAGCAAGTGTTGTAGCGTTACATACAGACTAATAGATGTCTAACAGAAGACAATCCTATGTAGCTATAGCTTGGTGACTGATGAGGTAAATACATTAATTTGGTTGGGAAGCCATGGCATAAAATGTTCTGTCCATGACAACGTCTCAGCGCACCGTGTACTCTGTGTCCAATTCTGTGCTTTGTCACCATTGTGGGAGTAATGTCTATTGCCAAAGAAGCTGTGGAAGGTATTTCGCGGGGATGCATGCCCCCGCCCCCCCTTGGCCGCTGGCGCGAGGGCCCGTCGAGGCCGCTTGCGGCTTTAATTATTCTTCCGTCTTCTTCTTCTTCTTTATTTTTCTCCGCTGTTGGGCCATTTTCGGGGCACTTGCCATGGGCGAAAACGCACGAAATTTGGCGCCAGTTCCGAGAATTGCCACCGCTACTCAGAACCAAAAGCCCAAACTTGGCCGGGGCTCAGGGCCTCTATAGCGCCCCCTAAGTCGTTGTGATTTTGCTCTCCCGCATTAAGGTGCCTGGTTGCCATGTAGTTTGTAGTAGTGGCATGCCATTTGGTACGCATATGTGTCGCACTAAGCCGGACAAAAATGTAATGCCAATGCATTAGCCACGCCCAACAGGAAGTGAGGTAATTTCACTTTTGTGCCAAATGCATGGCCACGAAGACGGCGCAACTCCTCCTAGACCGTTCATAGGAATGTCACCAAAATTGATACACATCATCTACAGACATGGCTGACAAAAGTTACTAAATACGTTTCACGTAGCATAAACCGTTCAGAAGTTATACGTCAATCAATTTTCGATGCAAAATTTTACATGCTTAAAAATTCATAACAAATCTTCTTATTGCTCAAAACTGCTCATACTTCACACGCTAATCACTCATTGGGCTTCTGACATGTTACCCAATTTCTGTGATATTTCGCCACTGGGGGCGCTATTTTTGGGCAAAAATTCCAATCTTTCCTCAAATTTGGTCAAACTTCACGGCCACCCTCTTACTACCTCCCATGTCATGTATACCACATTTTGGGAATTTTCGTCCATGGGGGGCGCTGTTTTTGGCTGACGCAATTGCTCCAAAACGGGTTTTTGGTAAATAATTCCATAATGCTTTTCCTTCACACCACTACCTTGTGATAGTGCGTTGCTGTTGTAGACACTTATTTTTCCAACTCATAATCGCTCATGTACAGCATAGCGCCACCTACTGACATGGGAAAAACCAAAAAATTTATTCTTCAAAAATCTATATCTCATCTTCTATTTACTCAATTGTCATCAAACTTCATACACAAACTCTTCATAGCTCACCTGACAAGTACGCCAAATTATGTGCACTTTCGCACCTGGGGGTGCTGGTTATGGCGGAAATGATATTGCAGCTTCTGATTTGTCAAACTTGGCAAGCAAACTCTTTACAGGACCCTTATTGGGGCGCTTGCCATGGTCGACAACGCACGAAATTTGGCTCCTCTTTCTTAGACTGCCACCGCTACTGAGAACCAGAAGCCCAGATCCAGGCGGGCCTCAGGGCCTCTATAGCGCCCCCTAACTCGTTGTGATTTTGGCCTCCCGCATTAAGGTGCCTGGTTGCCATGTAGTTTGTAGTAGTGGCATGCCATTTGGTACGCATATGTATCTCACTAAGCCGGACAAAAATGTAATGCCAATGCATTAGCCACGCCCAACAGGAAGTGAGTTAATTTCACTTTTGTGCGAAATGCATGGCCATGAAGACGGCGCAACTCCTCCTAAACCGTTCATAGGAATGTCACCAAAATTGATACACATCATCTACAGACATGACTGACAAAAGTTACTAAATATGTTTCACGTCGGATAAATCGTTCAGAAGTTATACGTCAATCAATTTTCGATGCAAAATTTTACATGCTTAAAAATTCATAACAAATCTTCTGATTGCTCAAAACTGCTCATACTTCACACGCAAATCAGTCATTGGGCTTCTGACATGTTACCCAATTTCTGTGATATTTGGCCACTGGGGGCGCTATTTTTGGGCAAAAAATCCAATCTTTCCTCTAATTTGGTCAAACTTCACGGCCACCCTCTTACTACGTCCCATGTCATGTATACCACATTTTGGGAATTTTCGTCCCTGGGGGGCGCTGTTTTTGGCCGACGCAATTGCTCCAAAACGGGTTTTTGGTAAATAATTCCATAGTGCTTTTCCTTCACTCCACTACCTTGTGATAGTACGTTGCTGTTGTAGACACTTATTTTTCCAACTCATAATCACTCATGTACAGCATAGCGCCACCTACTGACATGGGAAAAACCAAAAAATTTATTCTTCAAAAATCTATATCTCATCTTCTATTTACTCAATTGTCATCAAAATTCATACGCAAACTCTTTATAGCTCACCTGACATATGCGCCAAATGTTGTGCACTTTCGCCCCTGGGGGTGCTGGTTATGGCAAAAATGATATTGCAGCTTCTGATTTGTCAAACTTGGCAAGCAAACTCTTTACGGTATTTCGCGGGGACGCATGCCCCCGCCCCCCTTGGCCGCTGGCGCGAGGGCCCGTCGAGGCCGCTTGCGGCTTTAATTATTCTTCCGTCTTCTTCTTCTTCTTCTTCTTCTTTATTTTTCTCCGCTGTTGGGCCATTTTCGGGGCGCTTGCCATGGGCGAAAACGCGCGAAATTTGGCACCAGTTCCGAGAATTGCCACCGCTACTCAGAACCAAAAGCCCAAACTTGGCCGGGGCTCAGGGCCTCTATAGCGCCCCCTAAGTCGTTGTGATTTTGGCCTCCCGCATTAAGGTGCCTGGTTGCCATATAGTTTGTAGTAGTGGCATGCCATTTGGTACGCATATGTATCTCACTAAGCCGGACAAAAATGTAATGCCAATGCATTAGCCACGCCCAACAGGAAGTGAGGTAATTTCACTTTTGTGCGAAATGCATGGCCACGAAGACGGCGCAACTCCTCCTAGACCGTTAATAGGAACGTCACCAAAATTGATACACATCATCTACAGACGTGGCTGACAAAAGTTGCTAAATACGTTTCACGTAGGATCAACCGTTCAGAAGTTATACATCAATCAATTTTCACTTCATAATTTTACATGCTTAAAAATTCATAACAAATCTTCTAATTGGTCAAAACTGCTCATACTTCACACGCAAATCACTCATTGGGCTTCTGACATGTTACCCAATTTCTGTGATATTTCGCCACTGGGGGCGCTATTTTTGGGCAAAAAATCCAATCTTTCCTCAAATTTGGTCAAACTTCACGGCCACCCTCTTACTACGTCCCATGTCATGTACACCACATTTTGGGAATTTTCGTCCATGGGGGGCGCTGTTTTTGGCCGACGCAATTTCTCCAAAACGGGTTTTTGGTAAATAATTCCATAATGCTTTTCCTTCACTCCACTACCTTGTGATAGTACGTTGCTGTTGTAGACACTTATTTTCCCATCTCATAATCGCTCATGTACAGCATAGCGCCACCTACTGACATGGGAAAAACCAAAAAATTTATTCTTCAAAAATCTATGTCTCATCTTCTATTTACTCAATTGTCATCAAACTTCATACGCAAACTCTTCATAGCTCACCTGACATATACGCCAAATTTTGTGCACTTTCGCCCCTGGGGGTGCTGGTTATGGCAAAAATGATATTGCAGCTTCTGATTTGTCAAACTTGGCAAGCAAACTCTTTACAAGACCCTAATTGGGGCGCTTGCCATGGTCGACAACGCACGAAATTTTGCCCCTTTTTCTTGGACTGCCACCGCTTCTGAGAACCAGAAGCCCAGATCCAGGCGGGCCTCAGGGCCTCTATAGCGCCCCCTAACGTCTTGTGATTTTTGCCTCGCGCATTAAGGTGCCTGGTTGCCATGTAGTTTGTGGTAGTGGCACGCCCTTTGGTACGCATATGTATCTCACTCAGCCGGACAAAAATATAATGCCAATGCATTAGCCACGCCCAACAGGAAGTGAGGTAATTTCACTTTTGTGCGAAATGCATGGCCATGAAGACGGCGCAACTCCTCCTAGACCGTTCATAGGAACGTCACCAAAATTGATACACATCATCTACAGAAATGGCTGACAAAAGTTGCTAAATACGTTTCACGTAGGATCAACCGTTCAGAAGTTATACGTCAATCAATTTTCAATGCAGAATTTTACATGCTTAAAAATTCATAACAAATCTTCTAATTGCTCAAAACTGCTCATACTTCACACGCAAATCTCTCGTTGGGGTTCTGACATGTTACCCAATTTCTGTGATCTTTCGCCACTGGGGGCGCTATTTTTGGGCAAAAAATCCAATCTTTCCTCAAATTTGGTCAAACTTCACGGCCACCCTCTTACTACCTCCCATGTCATGTATACCACATTTTGGGAATTTTCGTCCATGGGGGATGCTGTTTTTGGCCGACGCAGTTGCTCCAAAACGGGTTTTTGGTTAATAATTCCATAATGCTTTTCCTTCACACCACTACCTTGTGATAGTACGTTGCTGTTGTAGACACTTATTTTTCCAACTCATAATCGCTCATGTACAGCATAGCGCCACCTACTGACATGGGAAAAACCAACAAATTTATTCTTCAAAAATCTATATCTCATCTTCTATTTACTCAATTGTCATCAAACTTCATACGCAAACTCTTCATAGCTCACCTGACATATACGCCAAATTTTGTGCGCTTTCGCCCCTGGGGGTGCTGGTTATGGTAGAAATGATATTGCAGCTTCTGATTTGTCAACCTTGGCAAGCAAACTCTTTACAAGACCCTTATTGGGGCGCTTGCCATGGTCGACAACGCACGAAATTTGGCTCCTTTTCCTTAGACTGCCACCGCTACTGAGAACCAGAAGCCCAGATCCAGGCGGGCCTCAGGGCCTCTATAGCGCCCCCTAACGTGTTGTGGTTTTTGCCTCTCGCATTAAGGTGCCTGCTTGGCATATAGTTTCTAGTTATTATTATTATTATTAGGGCCCGAGCACCGTACAGTGCGAGACCCTATTGTTTTTGAAGGATTATTATTATTATTGTTATTATTAGGCCCCGAGCACCGTACAGTGCGAGACCCTATTGTTGCCATGTGTCCAATTCTGTGCTTTGTCGCCATTGTGGGTGTAACGTCTCTTGCCGAAGAATCTGTGGAAGGTTTTTCGCAGGGACGCATGCCCCCGCCCCCCTTGGCCGCTGGCGCGAGGGCCCGTCGAGGCCGCTTGCGGCTTTAATTAGGGCCCGAGCCCTGTGGGCGAAGGCCCTATTGTTCTTGTAAGAGTTCACTATTATTAGGGCCCGAGCCCTATGGGCGAAGGCCCTATTGTTCTTGTAAGAGTTCACTATTATTATTAGGGCCCGAGCCCTATGGGCGAAGGCCCTATTGTTCTTGTAAGAGTTCACTATTATTATTCTTCCGTCTTCTTCTTCTTCTTCTTCTTCCGTCTTCTTCTTCTTCTTTATTTTTCTCCGCTGTTGGGCCATTTTCGGGGCGCTTGCCATGGGCGAAAACGCACGAAATTTGGCACCAGTTCCGAGAATTGCCACCGCTACTCAGAACCAGAAGCCCAAACTTGGCCGGGGCTCAGGGCCTCTATAGCGCCCCCTAAGTCATTGTGATTTTGGGCTCCCGCTTTAAGGTGCCTGGGTGCCATGTAGTTTGTAGTAGTGGCATGCCATTTGGTACGCATATGTATCTCACTAAGCCGGACAAAAATGTATTGCCAATGCATTAGCCACGCCCAACAGGAAGTGAGGTAATTTCACTTTTGTGCGAAATGCATGGCCACGAAGACGGCGCAACTCCTCCTAGACCGTTCATAGGAATGTCACCAAAATTGATACACATCATCTACAGACATGGCTGACAAAAGTTCCTAAATACGTTTCACGTGGGATAAACCGTTCCGAAGTTATACGTCAATCAATTTTCGATGCAAAATTTTACATGCTTAAAAATTCATAACAAATCTTCTGATTGCTCAAACCTGCTCATACTTCACACGCAAATCACTCATTGGGCTTCTTACATGTTACCCAATTTCTGTGATATTTCGCCACTGGGGGCGCTATTTTTGGGCAAAAATTCCAATCATTCCTCAAATTTGGTCAAACTTCACGGCCACCCTCTTACTACCTCCCATGTCATGTATACCACGTTTTGGAAATTTACGTCCATGGGGGGCGCTGTTTTTGGCCGACGCAATTGCTCCAAAACGGGTTTTTGGTAAATAATTCCATAATGCTTTTCCTTCACACCACTACCTTGTGATAGTACGTTGCTGTTGTAGACACTTATTTTTCCAACTCATAATCGCTCATGTACAGCATAGCGCCACCTACTGACATGGGAAAAACCAAAAAATTTATTCTTCAAAACTCTATATCTCATCTTCTATTTACTCAATTGTCATCAAACTTCATACGCATACTCTTCATAGCTCACCTGACGTCTATGCCAAATTTTGTGCACTTTCGCCCCTGGGGGTGCTGGTTATGGCAAAAATGATATTGCAGCTTCTGATTTGTCAAACTTGCCAAGCAAACTGTTTACAAGACCCTTATTGGGGCGCTTGCCATGGTCGACAACGCACGAAATTTGGCTCCTTTTTCTTAGACTGCCACCGCTACTGAGAACCAGAAGCCCAGATCCAGGCGGGCCTCTGGGCCTCTACAGCGCCCCCTAACTCGTTGTGATTTTGGCCTCCCACATTAAGGTGCCTGGTTGCCATGTAGTTTGTAGTAGTGGCATGCCATTTGGTACGCATGTGTATCTCACTAAGCCGGACAAAAATGTAATGCCAATGCATTAGCCACGCCCAACAGGAAGTGAGGTTATTTCACTTTTGTGCGAAATTCATGGCCACGAAGACGGCGCAACTCCTCCTAGACCGTTCATAGGAATGTCACCAAAATTGATACACATCATCTACAGACATGGCTGACAAAAGTTACTAAATAGGTTTCACGTAGCATAAACCGTTCAGAAGTTATACGTCAATCAATTTTCAATGCAACATTTTACATGCTTAAAAATTCATAACAAATCTTCTACTTGCTCAAAACTGCTCATACTTCACACGCAGATCACTCATTGGGCTTCTGACATGTTACCCACTTTCTGTGATATTTCGCCACTGGGGGCACTATTTTTGGGCAAAAATTCCAGTCTTTCCTCAAATTTGGTCAAACTTCACGGCCACCCTCTTCCTACCTCCCATGTCGTGTATACCACATTTTGGGAATTTTCGTCCATGGGGGGCGCTGTTTTTGGCCGACGCAATTGCTCCAAAATGAGTTTTTGGTAAATAATTCCATAATGCTTTTCCTTCACACCACTACCTTGTGATAGTGCGTTGCTGTTGTAGACACTTATTTTTCCAACTCATAATCGCTCATGTACAGCATAGCGCCACCTACTGACATGGGAAAAACCAAAAATTTTATTCTTCAAAAATCTATATCTCATCTTCTATTTACTCAATTGTCATCAAACTTCATACGCCAACTCTTCATAGCTCACCTGACATGTACGCCTAATTTTGTGCACTTTCGCCCCTGGGGGTGCTGGTTATGGCAGAAATGATATTGCAGCTTCTGATTTGTCAAACTTGGCAAGCAAACTCTTTACAAGACCCTTATTAGGGCGCTATTATTATTAGGGCCCGAGCACCGTACAGTGGGAGACCCTATCGTTGCCACGTGTCCAATTCTGTTCTTTGTCGCCATTGCGGGAGTAATGTCTCTTGCCGACGAAGCTGTGGAAGGTATTTCGCGGGGACGCATGCCTCCGCCCCCCTTGGCCGCTGGCGCGAGGGCCCGTCGAGGCCGCTTGCGGCTTTAATTTACTTTTACCTTTACCAGTCCTTTACACTGCTCTAGACCATTAATATTTTGTATGGGCTATAAATGGCCACTGCAACACAAAATCACAGACACAAATCTGTGCATGAATTGGCATTAACATAACAAAAAAATAGGAAGTTGAGGTATTTTATTTGGGAAGAGGAGGAATATAATTTCAACACAGAGTGGCCAAAAATCTTTCTATAGCTGGAATTTAGCAAAGAATTAATGTCGTGCAAATTCTGCGAGGCCTGCAGGAAGTTCTTTTAAACTGGACACAATATACATTGGTGCTTGAAAGTTTGTGAACCCTTTAGAATTTTCTGTATTTCTGCATAAACATGACCTAAAACATAATTAGATTTTCACACAAGTCCTAAAAGTAGATAAAGAGAACCCAGTTAAACAAATGAGACAAAAATATTATACTTGGACATTTATTTATTGAGGAAAATGATCCAATATTACACATCTGTGAGTGGCAAAAGTATGTGAACCTTTGCTTTCAGTATCTGGTGTGACCCCTTGTGCAGCAATAACTGCAACTAAACGTTTCCGGCAACTGTTGATCAGTCCTGCACACCGGCTTGGAGGAATTTTAGCCCATTCCTCCGTACAGAACAGCTTCAACTCTGGGATGCTGGTGGGTTTCCTCACATGAACTGCTCGCTTCAGGTCCTTCCACAACATTTTGATTGGATTAAAGTCAGGACTTTGACTTGGCCATTCCAAAACATTAACTTTATTCTTTTTTAACCATTCTTTGGTAGAACAACTTGTGTGCTTAGGGTCGTTGTCTTGCTGCATGACTCACCTTCTCTTGAGATTCAGTTCATGGACAGATGTCCTGACATTTTCCTTTAGAATTCGCTGGTATAATTCAGAATTCATTGTTCCATCAATGATGGCAAGCCGTCCTGGCCCAGATGCAGCAAAACAGGTCCAAACCATGATACTACCACCATCATGTTTCACAGATGGGATAAGGTTCTTATGCTGCAATGCAGTGTTTTCCTTTCTCCAAACATAATGCTTCTCATTTAAACAAAAAAAGTTCTAATTTGGTCTCATCCGTCCACAAAACATTTTTCCAATAACCTTCTGGCTTGTCCACATGATCTTTAGCAAACTGCAGATGAGCAGCAATGTTCTTTTTGGAGAGCAGTGGCTTTCTCCTTGCAACCCTGCCATGCACACCATTGTTGTTCAGTGTTCTCCTGATGGTGGACTCATGAACATTAACATTAGCCAATGTGAGAGAGGCCTTCAATTGCTTAGAAGTTACCCTGGGATCCTTTATGACCTTGCCGACTATTACACGCCTTGCTCTTGGAATGATCTTTGTTGGTCGACCACTCCTGGGGAGGGTAACAATGGTCTTGAATTTCCTCCATTTGTACACAATCTGTCTGACTGTGGATTGGTGGAGTCCAAACTCTTTAGAGATGGTTTTGTAACCTTTTCCAGCCTGATGAGCATCAACAACGCTTTTTCCGAGGTCCTCAGAAATCTCCTTTGTTTGTGTCATGATACACTTCCACAAACATGTGTTGTGAAGATCAGACTTTGATAGATCCCTGTTCTTTAAATAAAACAGGGTGCCCACTCACACCTGACTGTCATCCCATTGATTGAAAACACCTGACTCTAATTTCACCTTCAAATTAACTGCTAATCCTAGAGGTTCACATATTTTTGCCACTCACAGATATGTAATATTGGATCATTTTCCTCAATAAATGACCAAGTATAATATATTTGTCTTATTTGTTTAACTGGGTTCTCTTTATCTACTTTTAGGACTTGTGTGAAAATCTGATGATGTTTTAGGTCATATTTATGCAGAAATATAGACAATTCTAAAGGGTTCACAAACTTTCAAGCACCACTGTACGAACACCCTCTGTGCATATATTTCCCTCCTTGGTTGTCTTATTCATGTTGAGCATGGAGTTAAGGGCCTTTCACACCTTTTTTTAAATGCCTCTTATGAAAAAATGTGACTGTCAGATCCTTGCTGATTTTCGAAAATAGGCTCTGGAAATAACTCAAGCAAAAGATGGTGTGTGTTTTATTGTAATTTGCCTGTCAAAGGATTTTGTGAAACATATTTTTTTGCTTTAGACATGGAGTCAATTTAGACCTAATTGAGACCCAGACTCAATTTAGAGAAATCAGAACAGTTAGGCAAACATCTTCATAGTTCTAGGGTAGGGATCTCAAGGAGGATGGAGACAAGAAAACACCTGAGATGAAGATGAGAGACTAGACAATATCATAGTGGATCATAGCGATGTGTGAAGTAGGAAAAAAATGGTGGCAATGTATCTTGTCACACAAAGATTCTCAGTGTTCAGATGATGTATTTGTTGTAGACACCATCGTAATCACCGTGAACTTGGGGCTTATTCGTTACTGTCAAATGTGATTTATAAAATGAGCTCCACCAACCGTAGGTGCTAAAGAAGGCAACTGGACTTGCTTGAAATTCTTGATGTTTCACCTCTCATCCGAAAGGCTTCTTCAGTTCTGTCTGACTAGTGGGGCATTCCAGGTATTTATTCGTTGAGTCATCCTGTAGGTGTAGGTCACTGGGTGCTGGGTGTGAACGGTATTAGCAGCCTAGAGAGTTGTTAGGGTGATTTGTGGGTCATTGAAGTCAGCTGAGTCTTGGTGTGGATGTGTATTCAGTTTTCTGGGAAGTGTGCCAGGAACTGCATTATAGACCCCTTTCACATGACGTCACCGCGCCGCGAGATTTTGTTAAGTGCCATATTGGAAGACCAAGTACATGCACTCACAATATAAAACAAAATACGAGCGAGAGTAAAGTGACATGATGGATGATAATTCGGGTTATGTGAGTACATTACCAGTTGCAGAAAGGGCATGGTATGTGGAGAAACTGGCTGTGATTGATGGGTTTGACCCATATGATAAGACTCAGAAAAAATTATGTGAATCCAAGCACACAGTTTAACGCAAAAGTTCGTTTATATCCCGACCTTGTCAGCTGTCAGATTTATGTTAATGGACCCAGTAAGCTGGTAAATAATCTATTTTTTTCTTTACCAAATTCTAACAGAAAACGAGAGCGCCCGAAAGGGAAAACCGAGCAGAGCCGCCTCACGGCTGTAATGCAAATTGCTTTCCTCCTCGGTATACAAGTGCGCTTCCATGGCAGGGAAAAAGAAACTACGTTTTGCCGCCTATGTAGTCCCCTATTTAAACAAATAGGAGTCATTCAGGATTCAGCCATGTTTTTGCTCCGTGTTTTTACTCGACCAAAGTTATACAGTATTATGAGCTTTAAATTGCATAAATGAAACCATTTGGTGAAACTTGAAGAAGAGATTGTACTGGTTTAAAGTTTTTACCTAACGTTTTCATGTCGACTCCAATTAATAAACTAGTAGAATCGATGACTAGTTTAGTAGGCCAAAACTTTTTTCAATTTTTGACTGTACCAGCCTGAAAAAACTTGCGACGGTCAAATGGAAAAAAAGCAAGCTGGTCATGTTGTACTGGACTAATCTATGACTGATGAGTATAGTAAGTGATACTAGTACTGATGCAATAAAACAGATGACTGTAATCTGGTAGGCAGCACGATTTATATTATTTCTCCGTGTCAGATACATAAGGAGGGCGGCACGGTGGTGTAGTGGTTAGCGCTGTCGCCTCAAAGCAAGAAGGTCCTGGGTTCGAGCCCCGGGGCCAGCGAGGGCCTTTCTGTGCGGAGTTTGCATGTTCTCCCCGTGTCCGTGTGGGTTTCCTCCGGGTGCTCCGGTTTCCCCCACAGTCCAAAGACATGCAGGTTAGGTTAACTGGTGACTCTAAATTGACCGTAGGTGTGAATGTGAGTGTGAATGGTTGTCTGTGTCTATGTGTCAGCCCTGTGATGACCTGGTGACTTGTCCAGGGTGTACCCTGCCTTTCGCCCGTAGTCAGCTGGGATAGGCTCCAGCTTGCCTGCGACCCTGTAGAACAGGGGTGTCAAACCTGATCCATAAAGGGCCTTGTGGCTGCAGGTTTTCATTCCAGCCATGCAGCAGCACACCTGACTTGGCTCATTCAATCAACTGAACTGTCTTCACACAGTCAAATACTTGCAGCCATTGATTAAAGGGTGGGTGTGTCAGTTGATTGAATAAGCCAAATCAGGGTGCTGCTGCATGGCTGGAATGAAAACCTGCAGCCACACGGCCCTTTATGGATCAGGTTTGACACCCCTGCTGTAGAAGGATAAAGCGGCTAGAGATAATGAGATGAGATGAGATACATAAGGAGGACACCAATTCTGCCATCTGTTTGCTACCCAGACATTGTAAACTATTTGTTATTTACACCCAGTGCCTACACTGCTGATGACTTTATTATTATTATTATTATTATTATTAAATTGTAGAAGTCTGGGAGGCTTGCTCCTCATACAGTTATCAACTTGAGGCCAATTTAGCATGTTTTAAATCTGAATTTCTTGCGTTTGCTTACCTCAAAGTGTCCACAGATCATGCACAGACTTATCCATTATATCCACAGTTTTTTGCCAAGTCTCACACAGGTTTCTTTCAAGTCTACTGTTGGGCCAATAAATCATAAATAAAACAGCTCAGATTTGTTTGTTTAAGTCGTTTGCCACTCCACTTCATTCTCGTGGGTTCACATACCGCTGCCGTTATCACGAGTTTGTTGGTCTTCCAAAATGGCGCAGGGTCTGTTTACTTCCGGTTTCGGGTGACGTCAGTGAAAGGGGTCTATATGTGGCTGATAAGTGGTGTCTCGGACCATCTCCTCCGTTCAGTGATGGTTGTTCCAGGTTGACGAAGATGGCTTCTTTTACTCCTCTTTCAAACCACCGGTCTTCTCTGGCTAAAATGTGTACATTGCAGTCCTGAAACAAGTATCCTTTGTTATTGAGATGAAGATAGACTGCAAAGTCCTGGCCTGAGGAACTGGCTCTCCTGTGTTGAGCCATGTGCCCTAGAAGCGGCTGTTTCGGCCACTGATCACCCTAACGACTCTCTAGGCCAGTGATTCTCAACCGGGGGTCCGCGGACCCCTAGTGGTCCGTGGTGTAATTGCAAGGGGTCCGTGAAAATAAAATATCTTTAAAAAAAATAAACATTTTGTTCAAATATGACTGAGACCTTTATCTAGCTAAACTACAGAGTTGTATAATATATAAAATATAAGATATATAAAAATATTTGCATGAAGCTGATGTGGTAAAACTCATTAACTTGCAAGGTTCCGGTTGGCGCTCAAAATTAAGCTAATGTTACAAACGAAGCAGATGATAAGCACATGATAAGCAGATGATAAGCTACTATATAAAAGTTCTGTTTTGTTACATAATGTTCAGAAGATGCTGCATAAAATGTATGCAGATAGGATATTTATGCCATAAATATCCTGTTTTGTTACATATTTCTGGAAACTATGCTGTTGTGTTGTGAATAGAGTGAATAAATGCCATAATGCAATTTAAAATGCAGTTTCTGCTGTTTCTATCAAATTGCACCCTAGCCTCCAGATCGGGGGGGGGGGTCCTCAGGGTCGATCAAAAATATGCAGGGGGTCCAGGACCCCAAAAAGGTTGAGAACCACTGCTCTAGGCTGCAAATACCGTTCACACCCGGCCCCCGGTGACCTACACCTACAGGATGACTCAACAATTCTCCTTGGAGTTGCTTTTTGGTCCAGTAGAGGATAAATACCTGGAACTCCCCACTAGTCAGACAGAACTGAAGAACCCTTTGGGATGAGAGGTGAAACATCTTCAAGAATTTCAAGCAAGTCCAGTTACCTTCTTTAGCACCTACAGTTTACTATGACCTGGATGACTGAGAACCTTCACAGACAGAGCTCCACCAGCCTATCTTATTCACCAATTTCATCTTTATTCATAAATTTATCTGGTAGGAGCGTGTGTAAAATTGAACACAACATTTTAGCCTGGAAAAAAGCAAAATCAATAAATATGGCAATATTGTGAAATAATTACAAGTAATAAGAATAGCAAATAACATTATCACAATTGAGAACACGCAAATGGCCCTTTTCCACTACCCTTTTTCAGCTCACTTCAGCTCGCTTCAGCTCACTTCAGTCTGACACGGCTCGCGTTTCGACTACCAAAGAACAGCACGACTCAGCTCGCTTCAGCCCTGCTTAGCCCCTAAAACTCGCACGGTTTTGGAGTGGGGCTGAAGCGAGCCAAACTGAGCCGAGTGGGGCTAGGGGTGTGAGCAGACACTCCCCTGTGCACTGATTGGTGAGGAGGAGTGTCCTCACACGCCCACACGCCCCGCAAGCACGCTGGGATCTGTAAACACCGTAAACCCGGAAAAAGGAGAATTACGAGAATTTCTGATGCCTTATGTGCCTCGCCTCATCTATACGCTCTTGCCAGTATCTGTTGGCGTTGTCAGTGACAACAAGCCACAGAACCAAGACCAGCAACACTAACGACTCCATGTCCTCCATGTTTATTGTTTACTATTCGGGTCGTGAGACTACCGCTTAAAAGCTCACTGATGTCACTGTTTGCGCTGCTTAACGACATCACGTGACGTCCACCCACTTTCGCTAACTCCACCCAATGTGTCCACCCACTTCCAGCCAGCACGGTTCAGCACGGTTGTAGTCGAAATGCAACTCCAACAGCCCCGCTCAGCTCGACTCAGCACGGCACGGCTCAGCCCGACTCAGCCGCGTTTGTAGTGGAAAAGCGGCATTAGTAAGCTACATTATATATAGTTTAGTGTCAACATGTAATTAATAAATGTGAATCATACCCCATTCCCATTCACAATGAAAACCATACATTTTTCTGTTATTACGCTGTAATGGTGTCATGTGGGAATGAGAGCAAAACAGAAAAATCGAAACCTTAATCTTCCCCCATCAACCTAGTGACATTTGACAGAAATCTTCTGTTACAGCTCTAGTGGGAATTGGAACCATTAGATGTCCATGTTGTGACGTTGCTGGTGGTGATTTAAATGATGTAGTGATAGTGCGATGGCAATACTTGTACTCAAAACAAAAAGCAGACGTCAGCAGATACACAGGGGTGTCATATCTGTAGGGGATATGCTCCAAGATCTAATGTGGATAGCCCAAACCATGGATAGGTGTGAACCATATATAAAGATTTTTTGGTTTTTTTTGTGTACATACATACCTTGTATACATACATACATACATACCTGTGTGTAGTTTATAAATGGTTTCATTTATAAACTACACACAATATACCAATCAACAACAGTAATAATAAAATAAAACAGTAATACACCGTAATAAGTTATATGAACGGGGTCTCCGTCCCTCTTGGGATTCTGACATTTCCACTTTATCATGGTTGAGGTGTGAAGATGGATACAAGTGTGGAAACTGCTTATTTACACAGGAAAGTCAAAGCAAAAAAAAAAACAGGCCTGAAAACATGACTGTAGAAGTCAGGAACACAACGCACATCAGCATGGAAAATAAAAACAAACGCAAGACAATTTCAAAACTGCTCCAGCTGTCGCAGGTTTGAAGCGTGCCTTCTCCACACTGCATATTTCAGCTCTTTCCAGAGATGTTCAACAGGATTCAGATCAGGGCTTATAGAAGGCCACTTCAGAATAGTCCAATGTTTTGTTCTTCACCATACTTGAGTGCTTTTAGCTGTGTGATTTTGGGTCTTTATCCTGTTGGAGGACCCATGACTTGTGACTGAGGCAGAGTTTTCTGACACTGGGTAGTACATTTCGCTCCAGAATGCCTTGATAGTCTTGAGATTTCATTGTGCCCTGCATGGATTCAAAGCACCCTGTGCCAGACGCAGCAAAGCAGCGCCAAATGATAACCAAGCCTCCTCCATGTTTCACAGTAGGTGTGGTGTTCTTTTCTTTGAAGGCTTCATTTTTTTTCTTCTGTGGACATAAAGCTGATGTGACTTGCAAAGAAGCTTGAGTTTTGTCTCATCTTTCCAAAGGACCTGCTCCCAGTAGCCTTGTGGCTTGTCGATATGCATTTTAGTAAATTCCAGTTGGGTTTTTTAAACTTTTTCTTTCAACAATGGAGTCCTCTTGGGTCTTCTTCCATTGAGTCCAGTGTTGCTCAAAAAGTGACAATGACCTTGGAGTTCAACTTTTATCTCTTTGGAAGTTATCCTTGGCTCTTTGTCTACCATTGGCACTATCCTTCTGTTCAATCTGTGATGGATTTTCCTCTTGCAGTCACATCCAGGAAGGTTGGCTACAGTCCCATGGAACTTCTTAATAATATTTGTAACTGTAGTCACAGGAACATCAAGCTGCTTGGAGATAGTCTTTGCCTTTAGCATGCTTGTATATAATTTTCTTTCTGATTTCCTCAAACAACTCTCTCCTTTGCTTTCTCTGGTCTATGTTCAGTGTGGTGCGCATGACGATACCAAATGGCAGATTGACGACTTTTCTCCATTTAAATAGACTAAATGACTGGTTACAAGATTGAAGACACCTGTGAGCCTAATTAAGGTTAAACAATTAGTTTGAAATCTCACTATAAACCAATTATTTATAGTCTTTTCTAGGGGTACCAATAAATCTGTCCAGGCTATTTTAGAATATCTTTGTAAAATAAACAATAAATTGTTTCCTTTCAGACTTTGCTTTGCTCTGACATACCAAAGGCATGCAGGTGTATATGAGAAAACTGCTTTTAATTTCATTACTTTTCAGAAGGAACAAAGCATTGTTTCAACAAGCTATAAGGGTACCAACAAATTTGTCCACGTCTGTAAATGGCCTTCACTTGAACAAAACAAATGTTCAACATTGTGAAACAGGAAACAACTCTCTCAAAAGAGCTGTGATGCAGCTCAACTGGTGGCAGTTTGCTAATTAGCTAATGTCTCAACTTCTAACTTGGGCTTTTCACAATAATGGACTTGTTGCCTCATGAATTATACATCATATATCCAGTCTTGCATGATTGTTTGCTCTGTAGCATTCCATTAAATACATTCAGATGGGAATACATGATATCTGTAACTTTTCTGTTATGGAAGATTAAGTGGGGAATGAAAAATTTATTTTTTGCATGCTGTTTATACCTCATACATTACCAGATTTTGTATGTGAAAGGGGCTTCAGAATGCTCAGACATGCAGCTCATTCGTCCTTCAGTTGTGTAGCGTGCACATTTACTTACAAGAGGCACCATGCAGCAGTGACCATGAAGGTGACTGGCTATAGAGATCTTGCAGTCACGTGACCGGAATGTAAACAGCCGCCATCTTGTCGGTAAAAAACACAGCTGAATACTGCTGCACTCGTGTACAAAATGGATCAATTTCAACCGACGGACTACACGGCTCATTTTTGTAATGAACAGATAATTAGATATCTCATCTCATTATCTCTAGCCGCTTTATCCTTCTACAGGGTCGCAGGCAAGCCGGAGCCTATCCCAGCTGACTACGGGCGAAAGGCGGGGTACACCCTGGACAAGTCGCCAGGTCATCACAGGGCTGACACATAGACACAGACAAACATTCACACCTACGGTCAATTTAGAGTCACCAGTTAACCTAACCTGCATGTCTTTGGACTGTGGGGGAAACCGGAGCACCCGGAGGAAACCCACGCGGACAACATGCAAACTCCACACAGAAAGGCCCTCGCCGGCCCCGGGGCTCGAACCCAGGACCTTCTTGCTGTGAGGCGACAGCGCTAACCACTACACCACCGTGCCGCCCCATAATTAGATATATGTCTAAAATAAACTCCCTACAGATTAGTGACCCTTATCGCTTACCGGACGTAGTTTTCACGACCGTGTCAGTGGATATTGAACTGCCAGAGGTGGAATACCCAGATGTGTATAATTACCTCATTAACTTTCCCTCGCTGTTCAGTGGTGAAGCACTGCGTGCTTATAAATCTCTGGACAGTTATCTTTACAGAAATTCAGGATTTGTCAGCCGCCCTCAGATGTGGCATCCGTAAACAAGAAAATAACAATCCTCATTGGACGGGTAAGTCACTTAAGTATTGAGTATAGCACTGACCAGCCGATAATAGAATAGAATAAGGTAATTCCAGCTGTAATTCCAAATCGTCCGTCTTGTTTACCATGGATCTGGCGTTGGAGAGGTAGAGGCTTGGCAGTGGAGATTTGAGTGGCTGTTTTCTGAGCTTAGTCAACAGGCCGGCTCTGCCTGCAGCCTCGCTTTTGCTTCCTCTCCCGACGCCGCCTCCTTCACCTGCCAGACCCGATAACAATCCACGGAGACCCCGTTGGTCTCGCTATCTCGTCCGGAATGTTGTGCATGCGATGGAAATCGCTACAAACCGTCATTTTCTGATGGAAACCAATGTCCAGTAAGTCCATACAGTTGTAGTGGATATTGAAGTCCGGTACAGACGAACAACACGCAAAAATACACACAAAAAACATAAACGTGCACAGGTAGGGAGAGCTTGTAGCCGCAGCCGTTGTAGTAGAATTGTATATAGTAAGGTTTTCCAGAAGAAAAGGTAGAAGTAAAAGTAGAAGGCGGAAATATGGCGTTTGACCGACAAGATGGCGTCTGTTACAATCTGGATCGGCTGTGACGTCACATGCAAGCTCTCTATACTAATGGGTTATTATATAACTTAATATCAAGGCTAAAACACTCTATCTGTGATTTTTATTTGGGGTACGAGCATCAAAGGTGCTGGAACCCTCGTGTTTTTGTTAGTATTTTTTCTTCTTATTCTGATTCTCTGCCAAAACAAACCGTGCAAATCAAACTGTAAATCATACAGACGTTAAAGTTGGTCAACAGGTGGTACTCCATTCCCATTGACCAGTCAAGCAAGATGGGGGCAAACAGCGGCACTGTCACGCAAACAGTTACATTTTGGTCCATATCCCAAGAACTGCAAGAAAGAAAGCACAACTTTATTCATCACACGCTTGTGAAATTTCCTCTCTGCATTTAACCCATCTGTAGCAGTGAACACACACACACACACCCAGAGCAGTGGGCAGCCATGCTAACAGCACCCGGAGAGCAGTTGGGAGTTAGGTACCTTGCTCAAGGACACCTCAGCCCAAGGCCATCCCATATTAACCTAACCTGCATGTCTTTGGATTGTGGGGTAAACCGGAGCACCCGGAGGAAACCCACGCAGACACGGGGAGAACATGCAAACTCCACACAGAAAGGCCCTTGCCGGCCGCTGGGTTCGAACCCAGAGCCTTCTTGCTGTGAGGCAACCTTGCTAACCATTACACCACCGTGCCGCCCAACGTCCGATGCTCAAAACTGTTTTTTTCATCGTATTTCATAGATTAAGCTGAATTGATTAGTTTTCTGCCATGATGGATTTTTTGCTTATTTGTACAATATGCAAAACTTAGTTTTACGAAGTAGTCCTAAGATCTTAGGCCAATTTTCACACATTTTTCATGCTTAAAGTGTATATCACAGGTAAATTCAGGAGCAAGATCAATGTAATTCTCCTATTTTATATTAAACTTTGGTCAAATATCTGTCACATTCTGCATTTTGTGCAATTTTTTTACCTTGCGCAATACCAGAAAATTCAGTTGAAATCGAGCCATTTGAGGCGAATTTGTCCGCCTCTGAAAAAACTTGGCATTTGGATTTCCCGGCAAACATTGATTTTCATGACGTCGCGTGCGGGACGCCTCCTTCTGAATCCTACGTCAGCGCTGGTTTGTTTATGAGAAAACGACCTGGTGGTTTTCTGCAAATTTCTTCAACATTATCACGTAATTATTAAAATGGTTAACAGACGTATCATAGGAGGGTGTAGCAACATCAATCATGATGGGATTAGTACTCATCGTTTTCCAAAAGACCAGACAATGAGAGAGAAATGGGAGCACTTCGTGCGAGGTACCTGGAAGCCGAGGACCAAAGCAGAGCCGAGAAAAAGACCAAGAAAATCGGCGATTCACAAGTCGACTGTTGCCAGGGTAAGAAATAAGGGAGACTATACTCCTAAATTAGGTGTTCTTGTGCTTGTGTGGTACACGGATAATGTTATTTATTGACACACACAAAAGTAAACAACACGAGAGTGCTGGGTGATAATACACTTACATGTATCAAGGGATATGCGTGTCAGGGCTTGAGATCTTGGGACCTGTCAAACACATTAAATGTATATACAACCCTGCTTAGCTGAGTCCATTTGTGTCGCTTATGAACTCTTTCTCCTACAGTAGCCAGTACTCTTCTAAATGAAGGAATATATACATACATAATAGTAATTAGAAAAAATGATTTATGTAACAATAGATAAATGAGCATTGATACATGAATCCATGGGTTTAGAAGCTCAGGCGACAATAACATATTTCAGTGCAAAATCGCTAGCTGCTAAACTTTGGTCTACACAGACTGTGCACTGAACCCAAGCAAGCTCTCTCAGCCTGCTGGCGGATCCGCACGTGAGGTCATGAATCTGGCTCCAGGCTCCCTTGGGATTTTTCCAGACGCGTTTTATTTTTTTCTGCTGTAGACAGATGGCCTTGTGCAAAATTACCCTTCTGGATGAGTGTGTAAAGGGACATATTTTCATAGAAAAAACCACAAAATTGGTCCAGAATATGCACTTTAATGGAATTGTTAGGATTTTTCTTAATTAGGGGTCCAAGTACCTACCTTCCATCCATCCATCCATCCATCCATTATCTGTAGCTGCTTATCCTGTCCTACAGGGTCGGAAGCAAGCTGGAGCCTATCCCAGCTGACTATGGGCGAGAGGCAGGGTACACCCTGGACAAGTCGCCAGGTCATCGCAGGGCTGACACATAGAGACAAACAACCATTCACACTCACACCTACAGTCAATTTAGAGCCACCAGTTAGCCTAACCTGCAAGTCTTTGGACTGTGGGGGAAACCGAAGCACCTGGAGGAAACCCACGCAGACACAGGCAGAACATGCAAACTCCACACAGAAAGGCCCTTGCCAGCCGCTGGGCTCAAACCCAGGACCTTCTTGCTGTGAGGCGACAGTGCTAACCACTACACCACCATGCTGCCCCTGGTCCAAGTACCAAAGTTTTTGAATTTCACATATGTATGTAACTATAATTTAATATGAATTCATTTAAAGCGAAACTGCCTTTCAATTTCATAAAATTGGTGAAATCTAATTCCCGCTGAAATTTGGTCATTGTGAGATATTTATTTCTGTAGTATCTCACAAAATATCAGACCATTCTGTGGCTGGGAAGTTATTTAATTTGAGGGGATTCCCTAGCAAATAATGTGGATGAAATCGCTTGCTTCGTGCAGTCAAGCAGGCAGAGGAAGTCCGTGTGCACATGCGCAGGTTTACCTTGACCGTGCACTGACCGTTACATCGTTCTGTCGCTAAACGAACAGCTGATCACACCGAGGTGCTCACTGACCGCCGAGACTCATTAGTTTGGTCCTGCGTTTCTTTTCCTTCGCAACATAATGTCTTTTCTTCTCGCTTTCCGTTACTGTAGTTGGTCTTTCACATTTCATTCACACACTCACGTCCTTCATTTTTCTCTCCTGTTTCAAATTTGTATCCCATAATGCCTTGCACGAACAGGGAAAGCCAACCACGTGATGCACGATGTAGTATGTTGAATTGGGTCATGTTGAAGCAGGCAAAACTAGCAGAGAATTTAGGGCCACACGGCCCTACTATTCATTAATTCTTCTATTTTTTTTATAATAATAATAATAAAATTGGAAGTATGTGATTCGAATTCAGTAGCTTTTGGTCCACTAAACAAAAATAATTGGGTGTCAGGGAAAATTCTTTTTATAACCTAAACTTGAAAAACCTGAAAGGCAGTCTACCTTTAAATCTGACCTACATCTGAAATACAGTTAACATAACTAACTGCTAGCTTAAAGTATCTCAGTGTCGTTCCTGATTATGGCCTTACATAGATTTCCTTTCTTTTTAAAGCAAACTTTCTAAACTGTCATCCTTTTATAGTAATCTCAGACAACAACACCTCTAACTCAGCTCTGCTGAATTATTTCCCCCCACTCTGTGCTCACTTCCTTTCTCGGATCTTGGACGGCGCTTTCTTCCCTTTGACCTTGCTTGGATCTTGAGTATCTTCCTGAACACTTTCCTTTTATTGTCTTACTTGCACCACACTTGCATAAATAATGGGGGTCTTTTTATGTAAATTAGATATAGATGAGGGTAAAATGGGGTGATGTGTTCTACGCATATGACTAGTAGCTGTGAGCTTGTTTCCACACAGCTGAAGCTGATTCATCAGTTCTGCTCAAGTCACTGCACGCTTTGATGTCCGACAACAATCTGATGAATCGGATGCAGATTTTGTTCTTGCAATGTTATGCAATGAAATCTGTGCTCATTTGTAAACAACTCTGATGAATATGAGCCACTGTTATTTTAAAGTTATAATAAAATACAAAATGTGTTATTTTGGTATTGCTTTTATGCAGTAGTCTCTTTATTCATTTTGTAAGTTTTATAAAGAACACTTACTGTGTGTGTGTTAATTTAGCCCAGTGTTTCCATTGCTGGGTTGCATCCGACGTCACATCCGCCTCATTAAGTTACGGTCACACTACAGCTCGCGATGCTTTGTGATGGGTTATCGATGCATGGCGATATACAAAAGTTGTGGTCACACAGCAGGTGAACACTTAAAGGGGAACCGAAGGCAATTTTTTTTAATCATCAAAATTCTCTCTCATTTTATTAAATATGGGAATGCATTTTTGATAGCTATTTTGTCATTGCTATAGCAAGTTATGAGTGTTTTGAAATATGCTATGTAATATATCAGTCCATATGTCAAAGCAATGTCCGTAAACGAGATTTGTTGAGACCTGTGCAAGACCTCGTAGGACGGAAGTAAAACGTACAGCGGAAATCAAACCCTGTGTCCGAAATCGCTCACTCGTTCCCTACTCCCTATATAGGGAATTACTATATAGAGGACTATACAGTGGGCGGCACGGTGGTGTAGTGGTTAGCGCTGTCGCCTCACAGCAAGAAGGTCCTGGGTTCGAGCCCCGGGACCGGCGAGGGCCTTTCTGTGCGGAGTTTGCATGTTCTCCCCGTGTCCGCGTTTCCTCTGGGTGCTCCGGTTTCCCCCACAGTCCAAAGACATGCAGGTTAGGTTAACTGGTGACTCTAAATTGACCGTAGGTGTGAATGTGAGTGTGAATGATTGTCTGTGTCTATGTGTCAGCCCTGCGATGACCTGGCGACTTGTCCAGGGTGTACCCCGCCTTTCGCCCGTAGTCAGCTGGGATAGGCTCCAGCTTGCCTGCGACCCTGTAGAAGGATAAAGCGGCTAGAGATAATGAGATGAGATGAGGACTATACAGTGAGCTCATTGGTAAAATGAAAAAAAAAAAAAACCCTGCTTTCGGACGCTGTTCCGTTGCTCTGGTATTTACATCATTACTGTCGCACAATTAAAACGTGCCAGATCAGCTGGCTGATGGGTTTTCAAAAATAATAAATACATGCATGTATTTTTGTGATAAACACATATTATACTGAGCGTATTTCCCACATTTAATAAGTACAAAGTACCTGCATCTTTCAGTTCTTTCAAATCAAGGCTGAATACTTTTCTTCTTTGCTGCTGCCTTTTATGAAATCAAATTTGAGACTTTTAATTTGATTTCTTTCAGCGCGACTGTAGTGCATGATGGGATATATTACTTGGTTAGTGACCATCGGTTGTACAATACTTTTCATGATGCATTGTGGGATACTTTGAGTGCACTATATAGGGTGTAAATAATCCTCACTAAAGTTTCGGACAGCACTACAAAACAGCGTCCCCGCTATATAGTGCCCTATATAGTGAGTAGGGAGCGATTTCAGACACAGGGAAAGTGACCAACATCTGCCAACCTTGTCAAAAGACACACGCGCCCTCTTTCGAATGCTGATGTAATCAAGCCGGAAGTTTTGTTTGTTTTGATAGCAATCAGGAAAGTTTGAAAAAAGTAGGCAGTAATCGTCATTTAAACTCATTTTTGTGCAATATTTCGTTTGGAAAACAGTTTTCAAAATGGCGACACTGACACTTCACGTTTCAGGGATGAGAATTTTCCGCCGATCAGCGGATTTCCAACTTTTTCAGACCAAAATGATTGTTTTTGAGATCGATGTAAATCCGTTGAGAAATTTTCGGGGGGGTGTATGGCTAATGATCTGTGGTCACCTTATAACGCAGACATCCCAAGTTTCCCGGAAGTTCCGGGAGTCTCCTGCATATTGATAGTGGCTCCCTGATGCCCGCAAATTGGATAATATCTCCCGGAATCTAGAGCAAGCGAGCAAGAGCGTGCACGCAAAACATTAATGTCTGCATCGCGCATCTTAGAATGTGCGCATGCGAGGGAGCGTGAGAGAGACTGCGTGTGTGCCTGTTCATGTAGCGCATGCTAGACAAAGAGCAACTTGATTGGGTTACTCAGCAAAATAAGCCAATCAGCTTTCAGTGTGGGCGGGCTTTTATCTCTTTTCTCGAGGACCGACGTTTTCAGTTGAGTCAGTGCAGCCTACAGGATCGTCATGGCAAAGAGAGAGCACGCGCCCCAAAAAACGAAAGTACAAAGCCCACTTCACCTCAGATTACACAAAAGAATATCCCTGTCTAATAAGGGTAAAAAATAATGACAGTTTCACACGATGTACTGTTTGCAACAGTGATTTCAGCATTGCCCATGGTGGCTTAAATGATTGTAAAAGACATGTTGAGGTGAGTAGTGTCATTTCATGTGTATTATATTTAGGTCTACAACAGGCTGTCATGAAAAGACCAAACTTACTGAAGATTTCCGTAAAGTAACAATGTATGAATATACATCATATATATCACATATATATCAAATACACGTCATATATAAGTGTGTATCTTTTTATAAATGGAGTTAGCTTATCTAATGTAGCATGTTGGGGAGAATCATAGTATCATATCTATATTTCTGATTAAAATTTTAGGTATGATACCGTGTATAACTCTCCTACTTATTGCTCACTTCAGCGGGGGGGATTGCTGGCATGTGCCGCATGGGAGCGTCTGCCCAAATTTTTTAGGCCGAGATGAACTTATAGTTTTTGATTGATTTAAAAAAAAATTTCCAATATGTAATGCCAATTGTACATGCCTGTTCTTTAATTCAAAATCACCATCTTGATCTTCAAATTGACCATATGGTATATGTACAGTGGTGCTTGAAAGTTTGTGAACCCTTTAGAATTTTCTATATTTCTGCATAAATATGACCTAAAACATCATCAGATTTTCACACAAGTCCTAAAAGTAGATAAAGTGAACCCAGTTAAACAAACAAGACAAAAACATTATACTTGGTCATTTATTTATTGAGGAAAATGAGCCAATATTGCATATCTGTGAGTGGCAAAAGTATGTGAACCTTTGCTTTCAGTATCTGGTGTGATCCCCTTGTGCAGCAATAACTGCAACTAAACGTTTCTGGTAACTGTTGATCAGCTGACATCAACTGTTGATCAACTGTTGATCACCGGCTTGGAGGAATTTTAGCCCATTCCTCCATACAGAACAGCTTCAACTCTGGAATGTTGGTGGGTTTCCTCACATGAACTGCTCACTTCAGGTCCTTCCACAACATTTCCATTGGATTAAGGTCAGGACTTTGACTTGGCCGTTCCAAAACATTAACTTTATTCTTCTTTAACCATTCTTTGGTAGAATGACTTGTGTGTTTAGGGTCGTTGTCTTGCTGCATGACCCACCTTCTCTTGAGATTCAGGCTACATCCACACGACAATGGCAACGAGATGTTATTTAAAAAAATATTGCGTCCAAATGGGCAACGATCAGTAAAATATCAGGTCCATATGGCAACGCAACGCTTGCTGAAAACGATGCAATACACATGCCACACCTCTAGGGGCGCTGTAAGACGGTCCCTTTGGAGACACCAGAACAATAGAAGAAGTAAGGACGCATGCGCATAAACTATTATGTGCGAGACTTCATATTAGCCACAAAGTCAGAAAAATCTGTTCGTAAAATTACATTATAATGACCAAATACAATGAAAAGTATTTTTCCAGTCTCACCTGTGAAAGGTAATCCCATGTGATCTCGTTTGGATAGCAAACCTGTTGGTACAGTTAAACACAGCACATGAATGAGGCATCTTTATTCTCCGCTTTGACCCATCCAATATGGCGGCGAGGATGACGTATGATTCTATGCGGAAGGCGGTGTCTTTAATGGTCCGGAATAAATTGAATGCTACACGTTGATGGATTAATTTGTTCTTCTACGCCCTTTTTGAGGAATGTATTGTAGGACTTAAACCAACATCTGAAGAGGTGAGATCGCTCCTTTTTTTTTTTTCCCTATTTTTGCTGGCGGGATTGACTCTGCCCTAAGGGCTATTCTCTCTCTCTCTCTCTCTCTCTCTCTCTCTCTCACTTTGCACCATTACACAATAAATATTCACAGTAAAAATATTTTGTAAGCGCGTTTCATGAACCAAGTTATAGGATTTGTTGACAACTCACATCGAGTTCGTTACACTTCTACCCGGCGTGAAGCACTCAGTCATGTGGTTGTGACGTCATCGTAAACAAATCCGTTCTACTCATCCAGACGACTTCGCAACGGCAACGTTGCCAGATCTTTCCACTCTGGAACCCGTTCTCAAAAGATTGCGTTTTGGGGCACCCAAACCGCCAGTGCCGTGTGGACGCCAGGCCAAAACGATAAACAATTGTATCGGATTCACCTGAATCCGTTGCCGTGTGGACAGGGCCTCAGTTCATGGACAGATGTCCTGACATTTTCCTTTAGAATCCGCTGGTATAATTCAGAATTCATTGTTCCATCAATGATGGCAAGCCATCCTAGCCCAGATGCAGCAAAACAGGCCCAAGCCATGATACTACCACCACCATGTTTCGCAGATGGGATAAGGTTCTTATGCTGGAATGCAGTGTTTTCCTTTCTCTAAACATAATGCTTCTCATTTAAAACAAAAAGTTCTATTTTGGTCTCATCCATCCACAAAACATTTTTACAATAGCCTTCTGGCTTGTCCACGTGATCTTTTAGCAAACTGCAGGCGAGCAGCAATGTTCTTTTTGGAGAGCAGTGGCTTTCTCCTTGCAACCCTGCCATGCACACCATTGTTGTTCAGTGTTCTCCTGATGGTGGACTCATGAACACTGACTAATGTTAATGTGAGAGAGGCCTTCAGTTGCTTAGAAGTTACCCTAAGGTCCTTTGTGACCTCGCCAACTATTACACACCTTGCTCTTGGAGTGATCTTTGTTGGTTGGCCATTCCTGGGGAGGGTAACAATGGTCTTGGATTTCCTCCATTTGTACACAGTCTGTCTGACTGTGGATTGGTGGAGTCCAAACTCTTTTTAGAGATGGTTTTGTAACCTTTTCCAGCCTGATGAGCATCAACAACGCTTTTTCTGAGGTCCTCAGAAATCTCCTTTGTTCGTGCCATGATACACTTCCACAAACATGTGTTGTGAAGATCAGACTTTGATAGATCCCTGTTCTTTAAATAAAACAGGGTGCCCACTCACACCTGATTGTCATCCCATTGATTGAAAACACCTGACGCTAATTTCACCTTCAAATTAACTGCTAATCCTAGAGGTTCACATACTTTTGCCTCTCACAGATATGTAATACTGGATCATTTTCCTCAATAAATAAATGACCAAGTATAATATTTTTGTCTCATTTGTTTAACTGGGTTCTCTTTATCTACTTTTAGGACTTGTGTGAAAATCTGAAGATATTTTAGGGCATATTTATGCAGAAATATAGAAATTTCTAAAGGGTTCACAAACTTTCAAGCACCACTGTATTACATTACACAACATCCTGTCCAGATAAAACCTAGTTAGTACACACAACAGTTGAAAGGGAAGTGATAAGTGATGTTGAATGTTGCCTGCTTAATATGCAAGACCTCCTGCTACCATGACAACATCAGAAGAAAGCTTAAGAGAATTATATGATAGAACTTTTTTCTGGTTTGCATTTCATTTTAAAGGATTAGAGTATTCAAAGACATGAATAGCAAAAATGCAGAAATATAATACTGTAGAGCTCGTTTATATTAAAAGGTGCATTGATTTTTTGAAATCATCAAATGTGAATTGATTAAAAACAAGTCTCTTGTACCATATTAATCATTTTCACCTGGTAGTCCACCAAGAAGGGAAATTTATTTCCAAATAAATTGCAACTTTTTGCTGATGAAATTAATGGTTTTGGGGTTAAAAAATAGCCAAAAATCATTAGCTCCCGCCCCCTGGGCCCCCACCAGGGCTCTGCCCCTGGGCCTCGCTGGGTGCCTGTGGCCCCCAAACCCCCGTCTTTTTTCAGACTTTTTTAATATTTTTCATTCTCATCCCTGACGTTTTGAAGCCTCAAAACACACACAAGTCTCAAAACACGCACAAGTGTCATGAAGATCGCATGGATAAGTGACTCCTATCTTGGACCAAACAAACTAAATTCAACATGGCTACAAACCGAATAGGCTGATAAGTATAATATTTAATTGCAATTAGTTGCCAATACGAGTCACGATATAAGGTTACTAAAACCGAAAACGTAATTGAATAACACATTAATGAAGAAATAAAGCAAGTTTAAAAATGACTTCAGTTCCCCTTTAACTGTCACGCCTTTGCGCACTTGAACCTGGTACAGCTCGAGTGGCCAGGCTCCCTCACGGAGTGCATTGTGCGTGCTCTAGAGACCCGGTTGTTATAGGAAACACCTGATACTGATTTGAGCACAATCAGCATGCACAGATACGGATGCTGTTTTCACAGAGGCTTTGCAAAGTGTTATCATTATCACGGTCATGTTTGTTTCTAGCCATGTTTATCTCATCTCATCTCATTATCTCTAGCCGCTTTATCCTTCTACAGGGTCGCAGGCAAGCTGGAGCCTATCCCAGCTGACTATGGGCGAAAGGCGGGGTACACCCTGGACAAGTCGCCAGGTCATCATAGGGCTGACACATAGACACAGACAACCATTCACACTCACATTCACACCTACGGTCAATTTAGAGTCACCAGTTAACCTAACCTGCATGTCTTTGGACTGTGGGGGAAACCGGAGCACCCGGAGGAAACCCACGCGGACACGGGGAGAACATGCAAACTCCACACAGAAAGGCCCTCGCCAGCCCCGGGGCTCGAACCCAGGACCTTCTTGCTGTGAGGCGACAGCGCTAACCACTACACCACCGTGCCGCCAGCCATGTTTATAACGCTGTTTAAATACTCTGCTTTATGATTCTGCTTTCTGTTTTTGCTTTCATTTTTGTAAATATCACACCTGCTAATAAACACTCTTCCTGCACTTGGATCTGTCTATTGCCGTCTATCTTGTAGTGTCCTGATCCCCAGATCTTTAACCCAGCCACATATAAAAAGTCGTACGCCTCCATGCTCTTCCAAAAAATAAAAAAATAATAATTTCCAGGTTTTCGTCTGTTTGTCCGTGTAGAACGATGTCTGCAGCACCAGGTAGTTTGAGATGTTGGGGAACTCAACGGATGGATAATTTTCCAACTCGTGGGAAAAATCCTTCTTTGTTAACGTGTAAGGATCTCATCCCATTGAGTGGTTTCTGTATCCATTTCTTTCGAGTGTACTTCTTGGTTTTAATAACTTGCTTGTTTGCTGTACATAAACATGGCAATATGTTCTTGTGTTAATGGACCAGACTCCACTTTTGGATCATTAATCATTAATCCCTTTTGACTGAGAATGCTCTGCATGCATGGTTTTATGTTGGCTTCTGGCACATCCATACATAAAAAAAATACCTATAATTAAAAACAGCTTGTTTTTATTGCATTTATTTAATTCCTGGGCTCCCACCTGTGACTGCGTAATGTTGCATCCCATTTAATACATTTAACAATAGATTATTAGATTCTAATAGAATAGATGAGCCAAAATAATTGGGGATCTTTTTTAATGAGCCCCGACTCATTGCAAGTATAAATAGGTGAGCCTTAAAATAGAAAAGTTTGAGAACCCCTGATTTAAGAAGAAGAAAGAAGAAACCTTTATTTGTCACATGCACCCTGTATGTATATCCATGTGTCTCCAAGGCCTGAGATGAAGAACAGAGAACCTGGACAGAGCTTCTGCAGCTCAATAAACAAGCAACATGTTTTTTTGCACAGATAATACGTACTGTATGCACAAAGCATTCATGTAACTTTAATGTAACCTATATAACAGATAACACAAAGGATGTGACTCAACATGCAACTTGTCTGTTTACCAGTTGTTTGATGCTGGGAAAGGTTGTTAGACTTCTCCGTTTGTGCTACCTAGAAGAAGCGTGTGTGAGCACTGCAAAACTGACCTATATTGAAGGAATGTGTTAGTAACCGTAAATGTGAACTGTAGACCCTAATTTGTTGATCTATTGCATTGCCAGTTTTAGAGACCATAAGCCAAGCAGTACGCTATTTGTGAAACAATGGGATCAAACAAACATGGGCACATAGAATTACAATAGAGGCACAGTAAATCTAAGCTAGAACGATAGCTGGGGGTGGAGGTGGGAGGCAGTGTGAGATTTGACAGTAAGGTGAGAAAGTTTGAAGCCTAATGATGTTTCTGATGCTTTGGTTGATTTGCCTGTGTCGAAAAGCACCTCGCCACACCTAGTGAACAGTGCACCACATCATCTGCTGACACACAGATGTGTATGTGCTACCACACAGCACAAAAATGAGAAATCTTATACACTCAATCTCGCACACAGACTTGCACGAACAACTCATTTTCTCAGTGTTCTTTTGAAACTTCCACTTTTCACATTCCTGTCTCAGCTCTCAGTCACACGGTAACATACTGTCTTTGTCACACCACCTGCCTTTCCCTTCTCCCCTGGGTTGTAGTTAACAAAAAACTAAAACTATGCCAAGATAAAGCCAAGCATAAACCAAAATAAATTAACACACAATTACAGGAAAAAAACAACTCTGAAATCAACCGAAATAAGGACCAGACATGAATCAATTTTTGCTTTTAAGACATTTTTAAGACATCACATTAGTTATTTTCTTGCTTGTAGATGCCTCAAACATCCATCCATTATCTAATGACTACTTTCACGTTACCCATAATGCTTTGTGCCTTGGGGGGTAACCAAATATCTCATCTCATTATCTCTAGCCGCTTTATCCTGTCCTACAGGGTCACAGGCAAGCTGGAGCCTATCCCAGCTGACTATGGGCGAAAGGCGGGGTACACCCTAGACAAGTCGCCAGGTCATCACAGGGCTGACACAGACAACCATTCACACCTACGGTCAATTTAGAGTCACCAGTTAACCTAACTGTCTTTGGACTGTGGAGGAAACCCACGCAGACAACATGAAAACTCCACATAGAAAGCCCCTGGCTGGCCACGGGGCTTGAACCCGGACCTTCTTGCTGTGAGGCCACAGCGCTAACCACTACACCACCATGCTGCCCTTGTATATATGTATTCTGTTAATATATTAGCACCAGCTATTGGTGCAGTGATGCAAATTTTGTTGGGCTGCCTCAAGATAAGATGATAAACTACAGCTGCAACTGACCGGGGTGTTTTTATTTATTTATTTGAACACTAAACTGTTGGTGAGACATGGCCCCACATCCTGATTGGTGTCCTCTATCATGTTTGTAAGTGCATTATAGTAAAAGGGCTTGTCCTATCTAAATTCTTTTATTGAGAGTTTTTTTTCCCCAGGTGGTCCGTATATGCTACTTGCCAAATGTTGTTGTAATCAGATAAATGGCTTTGGAGGAAAAGTATTTTTTTTTTTCAGAGAATACAAAATAGCGGAGGGGCGACATGGTGGTGTAGTGGTTAGTGCTGTCGCCTCACAGCAAGAAGGTCCTGGGTTCGAGCCCCGTGGCCGGCAAGGGCCTTTCTGTGCGGAGTTTGCATGTTCTCCCCGTGTCTGCGTGGGTTTCCTCCGGGTGCTCCGGTTTCCCCCACAGTCCAAAGACATGCAGGTTAGGTTAACTGGTGACTCTAAGGTGGTGTTTACATTAGACCGTTTTCGTCGCGGATGCACTGTCCGTTCACATTAAAACGCCGGGAAACGACTCCACAGGCGGAACAACTTGAATCCGCCAGGGCCCACGTATTCAATCCATTACGTATCTGATCCGGTGCTGTGTAAACATTGAGGAACGAGGATACGCTGTGCTGAGCTCTAGCTGACGTCGTCATTGGACAACGTCACTGTGACATCCACCTTCCTGATTCACTGGCGTTGGTCATGCCACGTTGGTCATGTGACACGACTGCTGAAAAACGGTGCGGACTTTCACTTCCTGCTATTTGTCCCGAATCACTCGTCGTGCGCTTCACTCGCGCACTCTGTGAGCTGCGCAGGGCCAGAGTGCGCACCCTCCAGAGGGCACTCGCTGTTTAGGGCGGAGTGATTTGGAGCTCAGGATGCCTGCGGAGCCGAGCGTATCCGTGTATTGGCGTTGCTGTGTGCACGCGAATCGTTGATGATCCACTGAGACGGTCTAATGTAAACACCACCTAAATTGACCGTAGGTGTGAATGTGAGTGTGAATGGTTGTCTGTGTCTATGTGTCAGCCCTGTGATGACCTGGCGACTTGTCCAGGGTGTACCCCGCCTTTCGCCCATAGTCAGCTGGGATAGGCTCCAGCTTGCCTGCGACCCTGTAGAAGGATAAAGCGGCTAGAGATAATGAGATGAGATGAGACAAAATAGCGGAAATAATGCAATATGGAAGAAAAATGGTGTAATTGGGTGCAAATGTATGAGCGTAAATGTACCTTTAAACTTGGCCCATTGGTGGCATGAGAATCATTAAGGGGCAGAGCCCAAAATTTGGCAAACTGACTGTTGGCACTATGCCCAGCCCGCATGCCGAATTTCACAACTTTTTACCATACAGTTCTAGGGGCTGCCACAGACCTGGACCAAGGAATAATAATAAAAAAGAGCACTAACAAACACAGTAGGTGCCTACACACCTTTGGTGCTTAGCCCCTCATGACTCTTCACAGTGGATTTATTGTGAGTATAATCCGTGTCTAATCATGTGAGAGCTGTGCCAGTTGTAGATGTCAGATGTGGAGACTGCAGACAAAAGCAGCATTTTCTACAGATGACTGATTGTTTGTTTGTTTGTTTGTTTGTTCAGAGCTTACACTGTATAAATGTTCTGCTTGACTAATTCAGGGCACTCTTATAGCACACTTGATTTGTAAGTGACTTTTAAAATGATCCATTTTATAATCGTATCCAATACGTACACAAAAGTGAATGCTTTCATTTCCTCTTTCTTGTATGTTTAGCTAATTATTTCACTACTTTTAATATCTAATCTTCATTCATTCACTGATAATGTAAACTAATGCTGTCTTTTTCTCTGCCATGCATTCCATTGACGGCAGCAATCAAACACGAATCAGTATACTGATTAATTTCATACCTAAGCTAATATGACTTTTGTTTGTTTGTTTTTGCCACAAAGGTTTTCCTATAGGAACTGCTGAACCACCAGTGAATACTCTTGCACCTATGAACAGTACAACTGTTCCAGGAAACCTAACAGACAACCAAGAACAGTCTAATCTTTCAGCCGGAGATAACCAGACCTCAACAGCATCCAATACGACACTGTCCGCCACCACACCTCTGCCCAAAGGCGAGCCTAAAACGAGCGCATCGGCTCCTTCTACACACTCCCAGACTCTTTCTGCCTCCACGAAGCCTCAGATTACCACCAGCCCATTGGAAATAACAACTCAAAGCAGGGGCAAATCATCAACTGTTTCCACCAAAGGCACATCTGCTCCAACCACCAAAACCACCACTACAACTACCACCACAACCACTATAACTACCCAGACAACAGAGTTTAACAGCACTCCTGTCCTGGCTAAAGCTCGTGTAGACACCCTTCCTGAGCTGAACGTTGGAGACGACACTGACTGTGAGCCTCATTATTTTTTTTTTAAATATATTCAGTTCTGATAATACAATGTGCACTTGTTCACTTGCCACTGTTTTGATTTGTTTGGGCTTCTTCTTTTGCATGGATTCTTTGTTTGTACTCGAGTGTGCCAGTGTGTGCTTGACTATTTGCTCTAACATGATGAATGAAGTAGCCTCCTATTCATCAGCCTATTATCACAGTGTAGCCACACACACGCACCTCTTTTTGTAACCGAGGACTCTCCAAAAAAACCCTACTATAGTTAGCGAGCACTTAGGAAAAGCTGATTGTGTGTGGAGAACAAGAGTGTGATTATAATGTTGGAGTCTTTGAGGCTGGCCTGGGCCAGGGACGTCTTTACGCTGACAAAACAAGTGAACAGACTGAGCTTTGTTCCCTTGCCGGCTTGTATAAATATAGCACATATACAAACACATGTATATACTGATTATATATAAAACACTTGCTGTGCATGCCACTGTATAGTATGCGGGTAAAGAGTACCTGCTTGCTCAGTTATGGAGTGCGGATAAATTGTGCCTCATGCACACGCAGTCTGAGCAGGGCAGGATTGATAAAGTAGGCCACATTTCCACTGTAGGGCCTATGATTACCAGGACCACCCCATCTTATTCCAGACCGGAAAAATGACGCAGTCTGGGAATACTCGTTGCATGTTGCTCCAGCCAAATTCTGGAAAACGGCCAAAAAAAATCAAATGAAAAATCAAAACTTGATTTATTTTTAATGCCAGTAATATACTTTGACATCTCTCCTTCAAGATAAGCATATTAGACTAAAATGATATGAAAGTATTTTTATTTGGATTATTTTGTAACTTTGCCTTGGCTTTCTGCCTGGAAAAACATTGGATAAGGAGCCAGTTTAACAAGCGTAGTTGTACAGCATATGCATTCGGTCTGATGCTATTTAAGTGTTGCTTTTTCACACAGTTGATGTCACACTTTGGTTATGTTTTTGGAAAGATGCATGCCATAGTTAAATGGACTTGAGCCAAAGCAAATTGGTTTGTTACCCGAAATCACAGTAGGCACACTGTCATCACGTTGTCAGTAGGGGAAGCCATGGCCTAATGGTTAGAGAAGCAGCTTTGGGACCAAAAGGTCACTGGTTTGATTCCCTGGAATGGTTGAAGTGCCCTTGAGCAAGTCACCTAACCCCCAACTGCTCCCTGGGCTGCTCTGGGTATGTTCCAGGTCACTCTGGATAAGAGCATCTGCTAAATGACATTAATCAAAACAGAGAAAAGCATTTACACACTATACAGATGTAAGTTTGAAAATGTTTCAATGTACTAATAAAAATACATTTAATAACAATAAATATAGCCAACAGAGGCAGCACGGTGGTGTAGTGGTTAGCGCTGTCGCCTCACAGCAAGAAGGTCTGGGTTCGAGCCCCGTGGCCGGCGAGGGCCTTTCTGTGCAGAGTTTGCATGTTCTGTCCGTGTGGGTTTCCTCCGGGTGCTCCGGTTTCCCCCACAGTCCAAAGACATGCAGGTTAGGTTAACTGGTGACTCTAAATTGAGCGTAGGTGTGAGTGTGAATGGTTGTCTGTGTCTATGTGTCAGCCCTGTGATGACCTGGCAACTTGTCCAGGATGTACCCCGCCTTTCGCCCGTAGTCAGCTGGGATAGGCTCCAGCTTGCCTGCGACCCTGTAGAAGGATAAAGCGGCTAGAGATAATGAGATGAGATGAGATGTTTGAGGTAGGGCGGCACGGTGCTGTAGTGGTTAGCACTGTCGCCTCACAGCAAGAAGGTTCTGGGTTTGAGCCCAGCGGCCGACAGGGGCCTTTCTGTGTGGAGTCTGCATGTTCTCCCTGTGTCTGCATGGTGTCCTCCGGGTGCTCTGGTTTCCCCCACAGTCCAAAGACATGCAGGTTAGGCTAATTTGGCTCTAAATTGACCATGAATGTGAGTGTGAATGGTTGTCTGTGTCTATGTGTCAGCCCTGCGATGACCTGGCAACTTGTCCAGGGTGTACCCCGCCTCTCGCCCATAGTCAGCTGGGATAGGCTCAAGCTTGCCTGTGACCCTGCACAGGATAAGCAGCTACAGATAATGGATGGATGGATGTTTGAGGTAGGTGGGGAGTCTTTCAGTGGAATTGCACTGGAATGAAGGAGTATATGAAATAAACTTTTTTCAGTCAAAAGGCAACAACACTGCCAAGATCTGGCCTCATTACCTGTTTCTTGTTTCCTGTATTTTCAGAATCACGATTCTGAATCCTTCAAAGTTAAAAAAAAAAAAAAAAAAGTACTCATTCCCTAATATCAGATTTGTGGTTCTTCAGCCATCAAAGTCTCTAGTGGTTTCCCATTGCCTTCTACTGGATTATTATAGAGGTTTTCTCCTCTCAACCATTCACACCTACAGTCAATTTAGAGCCAACAATTAGCCTAACCTGCATATCTTTGGGGGAAATTGGAGCACAGATACGGGGGAGAACATGCAAACGCCACACAGAAAGGCCCCTGTTGGCCCTGGGGCTCAAACCCAGAACCTTCTTGCTGTGAGATGACAATGCTAACCGCTACACCACCGTGGTTGTACCACACAGAAACCCTAAAGATGGCTGTGGATGTTCTTCCTTGGATAGCCTTAGGACTGCGTTTGTGAAGAACAGTGTGCACTCAAGTCTCCATCACTGAACAGTTTGTTACAACAGACTTTTATTTAAAACTATAATGAATCTGGAAATGATTCTTATGTTCATATTCACAAGTTGCTCCTAAGTTCCTGTTAACACAGTTAGCACTTTTTGACTAGGTAGTACACAGTGATCGAAGTGAGTTATTTATAATCACACTGTTATCACCCGCATGAGGATGGGTTCCCTTTTGAGTCTGGTTTCTCTCAAGGTTTCTTCCTCATGTCATCTCAGTGTTTTGTTTTTTTTTTCTCCTTCTCCCCGCCACCTCAGACTTACTCATTAGGGATAAATTTATAATTTTAAAATTTATATCTTTCTGTAAAGACAATGTCCACTATACAAATATAAATGAATTGTGTAAAGTCTAGAACGTTTACAGAGATCAGAATTTTTGTTAGTGTCTGTTCACTATTCACTATTTTGTCATAATGTAAAGAGTTCAATACAATGCAAACTTGTGCAGAATTAACTTTATTTTTCCCCCCTTCCTCTCTTCTTTGCTTTTTTTCCGGTTTTTGTGTGCTGTTGTGATCTCCAGACTCTGGTACATCAGTGGATCCCCTCTTGGCTGGTCTGGTGTCTGTGTTTATCGTGACTGCTGCCATTGTCTCTCTTCTAATTTTCATGAAATTCAGACACAGGAACGAGCGTCCAGAATTCCGTCGACTCCAGGATCTCCCCATGGTGGGTCTCTGTTCGATAAGTCATGCTCTTTGGCCCTGTGTAATTGAATCATCAACATTTGTCTTTACCCGTGATTCTAAAAAGAAAAGTATTGTTGTTGTTACATATAACATTAAATTTTTGTGCTGTAGGATGATATGATGGAAGACACGCCTCTCTCCATGTACAGCTACTGACTGGTCATGAGAAACCCTTCAAAAGCCTCGAACAGCACCCAGGCTTCCTCTGAGCTCTGTCATCGCAAACACCGATCTATTTGAAATTTTCATGATTTGTCCAGGTCCTAAACTGAAACATGAGCTTAATTATCCAGTCATGAGTTTGCATTAGGATCTGAACAAGGCCCGGATTGAACAGCTCTGATTTTGGGAGCTTTTAAACCGTCGCTTTTTTTATTTGAATGCAGAATGTCACACAGTCCTGCGCTATAAAGGAGTGAGTCTTCTGTGTCTTAAAACGTGCAAACAAGGTCAGAGGCTTTAGGGCTACTGACCCTCTTGGGGGGCCTCATTCCATTTTAAACAGGCAGAGGGACTAATAATGGTGTATTAATATTTGATATTTCTTTTAAACAGGAAACCAAGGCTTACTGACTAAATTTGTCTGTATCATTTTACCATAAATCCCTCACAGTGAGGGTGCATGATGTATTTAAATCCATTTCCGTGCAAAACCCATTACAGACTGAAATTTTACACAAATTCTCAGACTAAATCCTAGACCTTGCTTATTTCGTCAAATGTGTTAGGGATAACCAAAAATGAAGACCAAAGGAGTAATGTGCCTTTAATGCAAACTTTTCAGCTCCTGGTCAGCTATTGTTGCGTGTGTGAGTGAGATTAGTGTTTTGTGTTTTATTGCAATTTCATAACTTTTAATACCACAAACGAAACTAATTGATGCAGAATAGCAATTGTGAAATAGTAACTGTTTGCTCTGAGATGTTAATGGGACCCTATACGAGTGCTTTATTAAAGACAAGGTCCCTTGAAAGGTAAATACTGTATGTCAAGCCTGTAAATAAGACTCCTAGACAGTGCTAACTATAAAACATAAATATCTGGCATGGTAGAAGTGCCTAATTTTTTAGTGTCTTGTTAATTTTGCCTCCCCCCCCCCGATTAGTTACTGGGAAAGGCTTGGGGAAGCTATGGCCTAATGGTTAGAGAAGCATCCTTGGGATGAAAAGGTTGCTGGTTTGATTCCTTCAACCAACAGGAATGGCTGACGTGCCCTTGAGCAAGGCACTGCTCCCCAGGCTGCTATGGGTTTGCTGTATATCACTCTGGATAAGAGTGTCTGCTAAATGCTTGTAATGTTAAGGCTAATCTAAAGTCATTGCTCAGTAAACATTTCCCCATTCGCTGGTTAGTTTTGCAGATTTTAAAATATTTATATGTAAAACTGCTCAGATGTCGGGTTTTGAAAAACTTCTGACTAGTAGTGCGTGTGTGTTGCCGATGTGGCTCTTTACATGACTTATCTAGTAGGAGAGATGATCAATACAGCCTGGGTTGTTTTTTTTTGTTTTTGTTTTTTTCCAAATATGTATAAATCAGACACAGTAGCACGCCAGGACGGTATGATCAATTTAATTCAATTCAAAGTACATGCTGTGATTTTTATAACAACCTGACTCTGATACTTTATTTGTTGTGCTGGCATTTAGGGTTTAAGGTTTAATCGACGTTTAGATCTTTTCATTACGGCTCCTCTGTAAACAACGCGATTAAAAACCCACAATGAGCCTACAATTGAGTTCAGAGCTCTGAAAAGCACCGCAGTAGAATTCTCATCAAGTTGCTGTAAGATCACAGTATGATGTTTTAACTGGGATGTTGGTTTCAAGCCACAGGAAACACTGACGAGAGAGGAGCTTTGATGCAAAGATGATTACTGTGCTGCCTGGATAAGTGTAATCATTTGCTCTTTAGTCTGTCATAAGCGTTGGTAGAGATTGATTCAAGCAAAACCACAAATATTAGTGTCTCTAAAAAATTTTTTTTGTATCTACCCATGCTGGTCACAGCCCTTTCTGTGCATTCTAGTGAGTGTGTATGGAGGCACAGTGAGTACATGGTGACAGTAAAGGTCATTGATAGTTTGATCAGTGAGCAAAACCCTTACTGTATTCCACAAATAATCCCCTCAGCTCATGCAAAAATCAGTCAGTCATCTCGTTTGCTCAACATGGCCAAACAACTGAGTGTTGAACGACTGATATAACGACTTGTGTGGAATTGTAATCAGCTATGCATGTAGTTCCAGCACATGCATCCTGTGCCTGATGTATACATAATTAACACAGTGCATTTTTAATTTGACGGTAAATCCTACTCATGGGATTTAACTGTTTGTTATTGAAAAAAACTCTATTGTTGGAGAAACAGCTTGTATTATATTAAATATACCATCACGCTTGTGTGAAAGTGATGAATGTGCTCACAGCTCAACTTTGTAAATTTAGTGTTCACTTAAAATTGAAATGTACACTTCACACCTCTTCTTTACAGTTTAACAGTTATTGAAAGTGAAATGTACACTTTTTCTTTTGTGCCTTGCTGTTTAGTACGTAGGTTGTTTGCACTTTATTGTGGGATTGGCCGGTGGGTGGGTGTTGAGTTATTCGGAGAAGGTTTGCGTTGTCTGAATAATGTGCAGTGGTTTTTTTTTTTTCCCCCTTTTAATTTTGTGAAAGTGAACCTTTCTGTTCTTTTGGTCATGCTTGTAACTTCAGAATTGCATTAGATTGATGTTCTGTAAACATGCACTCTTGGAAGTTGCTCATTACGTTGTTCGCTTAGGTTTTCAGACGTCACAAAGCTTGGATCAAGCACGTGCCTCCCACGCTGCAAGTCGTAATTAAAAATGTCCATCACTTCATATACAGTTGTGACTTGTCTTGTCAGTGTGCAAAATGTGCTCGCATGTTTGAGCAGCTGTCCCTGGGACAAATCTGTGCTGGTCTAAGAATGCTCATGTCAGTGAGGAGGCGTGGCACTGATGAGGGAACTAACCTTTATTTGCTGCACCGAACCCTTTCAAGTTTACATGACCATTCTTGTCTTTCTCTCAGTCCCATTATTGCCCTCATCATTGAGGTCAACTCACTTGTGGGTGTTGTGCAGTGGAAAGCGGCTGAAACGGAAACGCATCAGGTAGTGCTTGCTCAGGCATTTGGAATTTAGTGATTCATTATGTGAGAGTGCCCTTTTTTTTTTTTTAAGCTACATATTACATTTCAATTCACAGTATGGTTCTGGCTGTGATCCAGAAACAAATGTTTGGTTTATACATGTGTTTTTCATCATGTTTACTTTTAAATCCAGCTGGATTTCTATCGAACATAGAATAATGCATATTGAATATTCACACATTTTGTAGTCACATGGCTGATTAGGCCACACCAATTTAATTAGCTGGTTCTCTGATTTTTTTTCAGGAAAAATATGAAGCGAGCGGGCGAAATAAAAATAAAATTTAAAAAAAATGCTCTGATGGTAAAATTAGCGGTGGAAATAGACCAAACAATACAGGCAAACCAGTAAACAGAATTTCAACACACCTGTCAAAGATTTTACGCTTCTGTTCACTGAATATCCTAACAATCACAAACACAGGCTTTGCAGGACTCCCCTCCACAGGCATGTTTCTTCCACAAGTCTTTATCGAAAGTGAAAGGGGCGATTTGACTGGTTTTCCATGTCACGTGACCTTTTCTGTTGGCGGGAGTTTGATTTCGATTTTTTTTTTTCATTTTGCATTTTCTTCAAGCGGCGATTCCGAGAACGAACTAATTGAATTGGTGTGGCCTTAAGTTCAATTTGTACACCTTTTATGACTGAGATTAAGATCAATTTTTGCAAATCTAGGACACAAACTCAACAACTTTAAGTTATTAGAAGCAAACATCATGTCTCTTCTGGGTTTCTGCTTCATGTGTCAGAAGTGCTGTTTTGTATTAAAAAAGAAGTCCTGTTTTCATGTTTGATGTTCCAAATATTTTTTTTATTATTAAATTTCTTGAAAACATTAAATGCTTTTGTCTCAATAATTCTTGTGCAATTGTCACATTTGTTGGGTGACTGATTACATTACTATAAGCCAAATATATCAAACAAATTACTATAAGGTGAAAACACACTCCCTTTTGTCTCGAACATTCAACACAGTTCATAATTAAATAAAATCGCTGCCCATACATTTTAATTCCATTTACTTAAAAAAGCATATGTCTAAAACTTTTTAAACAAATCTCTGTGTCTCGGCTGTAGGTCAGTGGCTGAAAGAGAGAACAAGAGTGCTCCGAGAGTACAATATCCCCCACTATAATATATTGCAAACGAGATTGCAATATGTGCATTACTGTCCTATAACAAAGTCTTTTGCCAAGTTTCATTAAATTCCTCCAAAATTGTCGAAGGGGTTGATTTCAGAAGGTGAGAACCCTTTCTGGGACAGACAGACTTCACCACGACATAATCCCCCTTTCGGCCAGCGGGGGATAAAAATGAACAGATGAATTGACAGAGGAAAATGACAAATAAATGTGGGTTGCTCAGATGGAGGTTGGCCCATCTTTAAAAGTTTCCACAACTTCTAACTTCATGAATAAATGGCTCAGCCTGAGAAACAATAATTGACTACAGGCACTGAATGGGGCACTGCGACAGAGAGCAGAAGGAAGTGAAATGTAAAACACAATGTATAAACTATCATTTTCTACAATTTCTTTAGTTACGGAGGTAAAACCGACATGGAAAGGATCCCTACAGAGATGCACCCATGTTGTCAGACATTTATAATAGCATCAGGAGCCTGTTGGTGGCCAAAACAAGTGGTTTACTTTGCTGTAGATGTTTGCCCCACAGGATTCCACTGCAGAAGCTGTTTTGTGGTTGCCAGTTATAGTGTTTTAACTCAATACTGGACTGATTTCACTCGTTTTTGTCCCTAGTAAATATTTGGACCCAAAGAGATGGGAAATAGAGCCCAGGTTTAAAAAAAAAAGGCATTTTTTAGTCCATTTTGGTTACATAAATTTTCCCATGATTCGTTTTTTTCTCATACTTCCCTTGACCAAGTGGTTGGTCATACTTGCAGTAGCAATCACTGTTTCCTTCATGTTTCTAGTGTCAAAGGTCACAGAGACTGAGCTCTGGAGCACTGTCTGAAGCTCCTCCCACTTTGCCATCTACGTCGTCATGGTTGCTCCCAAGTCCACTCACAGCGTCGCTGAGGTCACTCCCTGAGAGGCTGAAGTGTGTAACTCGTCCTTGACTTCTTGGTTTTGAGGCTAAATGCAGAGTGATGAAAGTGATCATAGGCCATCATTACTGCTGACAATAAGGAAGGGATAAAGCATGCTGTTACAGGAAAATAATCAACGACAGGGTGGTGTGATGTGAATGTTGAATACTTTCCAATAATTTTCCTATAAAAGCACATTACAAGCTTATACCATCCTCCTCTTATACCACAGCAGTTTTCTAAAGCTAACCATTTTTATTTACTAAAAAATAATGTCAAACTTTATCTCTTCAGTCACATTTAAAGTGGGACGGCCTTTCGATTTCATAAAATCAGTGAAATTTAGTTCCCTCTAAAATTTGGTCATTTGTGATGTTTATTTCTGTAATATCTCACAAAATATCAGGCCATGCTGTGGCTGGGAAGTTGTTTAATTTGAGGAGATTCACTCGCTTCGTGCAGTCAAGCAGACAGAGGAAGTCCATGTGCGCAGATTTACCTTTGGCCGTGCACTGACAGTTCTATCATTCTGTCGCTAAATGAACAGCTGATCACACCGAGGTGCTCGCTGACCGCCAATATTTATTAATTTGGTCCTGCGTTTCCTTTCGTTCGCAACATAACGTCTTCTCAATTTCCATTACTGTAGCTGGTCTTTCACGTTTCATTCACACGCTCACGTCCTCCATTGTTCTCTCCTGTTTCAAATTTGTATCCCACAATGCCTTGCGTGAACGGGGAAAGCCCACCACATGATGCATGACATAGTATCTTGAATTGAGTCATGGTGAAGCAGGAAAAAAAACAGCGGAGAATTTAGGGCCACGTGGCCCTAAATTCATTAATTGTTCTATTTTAAAAAACCTCATAAAATTGGAAGTCTGTGATTCAAATTCAGTAGCTTTTGGTCGACTAAACAAAAATAACTGGGTGTCACGGAAAATTCTTTTTATGACCTACACTTAAAATCTGAAAGGCAGTCTACCTTTAATGGTGTAGAACATCTGTGAAAACAAGTTAGTTCATGTTACCATTTGTAGCAGCTACGTATAAACAGTTGTTCTCTTATCAGCTTTTTCTTTTTCTAGTGAAGTTCCTAAAACAAAATCAGCTCATTATGTTACAGAGGAACCTGAAAGTCCTTCATCCTTTTGGCTGTTGCTAAAGAAAGGATAATGCATTACAAAGAGTGCATTAACACCCCTGTGATTTGTCTGCTGTCGGAGCTGCCAACTTTTATCACTGGTTAGGTATATATGAGTTTTAAACTTTGGAGGAAACTAACTAGGAAGCGAATCTCTCACAGGAGAAACAAAGCTATGGGCTGAGCCTTTACAAGTATCCACTGCAAAGAGTTATAGCTACAGCAAGTGTGTATGTGTACTGGTGTTGAACCTGATTCTCCCAGCCAGGATGTGTCCAGGTCATCTGAGCTTACATCACGGAGACTGGGGGTGGGGCTCAATTCATCATCTGAGTCTGACAGCATCTGTCTCAGAGGACTTGTCTCCACAGCAACCGCTGCTTCCAAAGGATCTTCGGAAAGAAAGCAGACGGTAAAAATGAAGACTGCAAAAGCACATGGAGGAGACAAAAGTATACAGGTGTGCGTTTGTTACTTGATTTCTGCTGCATCTCTGCAGGTGTGTTGAGTCTGTCTCTCAGAATTAGGCTTCTCACTTCATCCTTCAATCCAGATACTGCAAGTCTGCACACACAAGCGAAGGATAAACGGAAAGCACCAAGTACACACAATCTGTTATTCTGTTAATATACACCCAATTTATTCAGAACGTGGTCATTCATGCAATAGTTCAAACAGCCAATCATGTGACAGCAATGCAGTACACAAAATCATGTCGATCAAGGTCAAGAGCTTCAGTTAATGTTCCTATCACACATCAGAATGGGGAAAAACGTGATCTCGGTGATTTTGACTGTGGCATGGTTGTTGGTGCTACATGGACCAGTTTGAATAGCTGAAAAACTGCTGCTGATCTGGGATTTCACACACAACAGTCTCAAGAGTTTACACAGAATGGCGTGAAAAAAAACAAAAAAAACATCCATTACCCCTCTTTCATACCGAATGGCCAAGCAGGGTTATATCCATGTTGAACTGTGTTTGAAAGCGTCAACCTGTATCATCTGACTCGGCTTTGCAACCCACCACTTGAGGTGTCTAGGACTCGGGTCGGCCAAGAGTCCATTTCAATGTGAACTGCACCACCCGGGTCCCTGGGGCAGGACTAATGACACTCATGCAAATTGGGGCACATGGTGCATTCAGTGCTTTGCTCTGCCAGACACTGACAAAACTCAACACACGTACGCACGCGCACACAGAAGAAGAATGTAACAACTCCCGAGTGCAAACTTAAATTTTATTACAGTTTATTTGAGTGTGTTTTTTTCTCCACTAAAGTTACGCAGTGTGTGCATGAGTTCTGGGTGAAAACACTGCAGCTGAAACAAAGCGTGCGCCTGTTCTCCCACATCTCCTTTATTATTACAGTATTAGATCAACAACTCTCCATTCACTGACCCGCTATGCTCTTTCTCCCCAAGCGTGCCATGTTTATGCAATTAAAACATGCACGAGCACCACCTCACAGAGTCGTGTGCGCGCACACACACATGAATGTGCATGAGTGGTGAACAAAGCCTCTGTGAAGTTGGCACTCCATATGATGAATAAACATATTTCGATTCCTTTGAGCGATAGTTCTTCAGGCAGAAACGACTTGCTGATGAGACAGATGAGAGGAGAATGGCCAGATTGGAGTCCAACTGACTGGAAGACTAATGGTAACTCAAATACTTAATCTTTACAACTGTGGTGAACAGAAAAGCATCGCACAACACATCCAACCATGATGGGGTTCTACTCCTGTCAGCTAATAACAGGAATCAGAGGCTACAATGAGTACAAACTCCTTAAAACTGGACAGTTGAAGACTGGATAAATCTCATGTGATCTCAACTTCTGCTGCAACATGCAGATGCTCGGGTCAGATTTGGCATCAACCGCAAAAATCCATGATTCTGTCCTGAACTGCTGTTCAACAGTTCAGGCTGGTGGTGGCCATGCAATGGTGTGAGGAATATTCTCTTGATACATGTTTGTCCTCTTAATCCATTTATGGCTACAAGTTTCCCATCTTATAATGAGCACAAGTCCATCAAAAGAACAAATCATCTCAATCTGATTTCATGAATTGATGTTGAGTTCAACATGCATGATTGGCCTCTGTGGTGGGATGTGGTAGAACGAGAGATTTGCAGCATGAATTTGCAGCAATTATGTCATGCAATCATGTCAGCATGGACCAGAATCGGGAAAAAATGTTTCCAAAATCTTATGGAATCCATACCATGAAGAATTGAGGCTGTTCTGAGAGAAAAGTGAGGTTCTACCCAGTATTAATATAGTGTTTCTCATCAAGTGGCTGGTGAATGTATAATAAAAGTATTAAAACAATGTTAGTATCAGTTAAAGACAAGCCTCATGTCAGTAGCTCTCAAGCCCAAGTTGTGTATAATTTACATTCCAGTCAAGTTCAACATCCATAAACTGCTTTTCAAGGTTATCTTGAATTGCCCCTACAGAAAGGGAGTGGGAATCTGGCTTCCTTAAAGCTAGACGGCCTTTTGGTTTCATAAAATCGGTGAAATTTCGTTTCCTCTGAAATTTGGTCATTGTGATATGTTTATTTCTGTTAAGATCTAAAAAAATATATATTCTGTGGCTGGGAAGTTATTTAATTTGAGGGGATTCCCTAGCAAATAATGTGCATGAAATCGCTCACTTAGCGCAGTCAAGCAGACAGAGGAAGTCCGTGTGCGCATGCGAAGGTTTACCTTCTTCTTTTGGGTTTTATGGCAGCTGGCATCCAGTGTTGCATTACTGCCATCTACAGGTTTACCTTTGACCGTGCACTGACAGTTACATCGTTCTGCCGCTAAATGAACAGCTGATCACACCGAGGTGCTCGCTAACTGCTGATATTTATTAGTTTGCTCCTGCATTTCCTTTCCTTCGCAACATAACGTCTTTTCTTCTCACTTTCCGTTACTGTAGTCGGTCTTTCACATTTCATTCACACACTCATCCTCCATTTTTCTCTCCTGTTTCAAATTTGTATCCCACAATGCCTTGTGCAAATGGGGAAAGCCCACCACATGATGCATGACGTAGTATCTTGAATTGGGTCATGGTGAAGCAGGAAAAAACAGCATAGAATTTAGGGACACATGGCCCTAAATTCATTAATTGCTCTGTTAAAATCGGAACCCTGTGATTCAAATTCAGTAGCTTTCGGTCCACTAAACAAAAATAATTGGGTGTCAGGGGAAATTCTTTTTATGACCTACACTTGAAAAATCTGAAAGGCAGTCTACCTTTAAATAATTGTAGTAGACTGCTCAAGTATAGTAACGTTATTTACTGTTGAAGAAAACAATTATTTGACCAGTCTATTTACATGCTGGAATATACAAATTCAGTACAAAGGTCAGGTCAAAAACTGAAAGGCCTGTCACAAATAATACAGTACAAGCTCTAAGTCATGAAACTCAAGACTTCTGTAGGACTTCTTCACTGGTGCATGCATACCTGACATCTCTCACATCTTGTTGTGTGTGATGGTACTGCGAGATGATCCTGGAAAGTTCAAAGTCATGTGCGCGGTAAGAATCGATGACTGTTTCCAGTGCCTGTACAAAGAACCAACTGTGATAGAACTGTCACCACCACAAGGGCAACTAAGGTTACTCATTAGAGTAAAGACCATTGCACACATACCGCGTCTGAAAAGGTCATTCAGCAACAATGCATCAAACCGTTTGATTTTTTTTTTTTTTGAAACCAAAAGTGACTGAGCAATTAAGAACTCTGCCCTGAAACACATGAAATATATTTATATTGAAATATTTTTGTGATGAACTTAGCAATTCTGGTGGTAATTTGTCAGTTAATGCTGAATTTACATGGAATTAAAGTTCCAGAATACAATGCAGTTTCATGACATGGTTACAGTGCTATTATGGCAGAGACTCTGTTTGGCTAGTTAGCATGATTACTGCAGTATTAGCATCTCATCTCACCTCATTATCTCTAGCCGCTTTATCCTGTTCTACAGGGTCGCAGGCAAGCTGGAGCCTATCCCAGCTGACTACGGGCGAAAGGCGGGGTACACCCTGGACAAGTTGCCAGGTCATCACAGGGCTGACACATAGACACAGACAACCATTCACACTCACATTCACACCTACGCTCAATTTAGAGTCACCAGTTAACCTAACCTGCATGTCTTTGGACTGTGGGGGAAACCAGAGCACCCGGAGGAAACCCACACGGACACGGGGAGAACATGCAAACTCCACACAGAAAGGCCCTCGCCGGCCACGGGGCTCAAACCTGGACCTTCTTGCTGTGAGGCGACAGCGCTAACCACTACACCACCGTGCCGCCCCAGTATTAGCATGACGGTTTAAACTTTAAAGCAGGGCGTACGGATGAGGTGGTATGAGAGCTGGACATACTAAAGGATTAAAGCACTGCTGCATCGCTCTCTTTAAGTAGATATCTGATTCTCACTGGCTGGAACCACTATCATCAGGTAGTCGAACAGCATTACAGGTAACGGTAACCAAAATAAAACAGCTTATACTTAAAAAAAAAAAAAAGTGAATTCAGAATTTCATTAAAAAATATTATTGGACAGTATTACAGAGCATGTGTGAATTATAAAGATTAATATGCAAAGTGTTCAGGGTGGATTGTGCCCCTAGGTGTGAATAGCTGTCTGTCTCTCTGTGTTAGACTGGTGACCTGTCCAGGGGGTGTCCTGCCTCTCACCCAAAGTCAGCTGGAATAACCCTAACCCATAATTACGTCATCACTTGTTTACTGCAATGCATTATGGGCGATACCTGGTGTCCGCTCCGCTATATTGTTTACTTTCGCCTTTGTTAAACACTGCATTGTTCTGTCTAACCGGTTTTAACCATGCTGCCTAAAGTGAACTGCTGTGTGCCTAACTGTGTCTCCACAACAAAGAGAACACCTAATTTGAGCTTTTATCAGCTGCCAGTCAAGGAGAAGAAAGAAATGGATGAGTTTAATCCGCAACAAAAACCTTCATACTGAATTGAAATGGACAAGTGTTTGTAGTTTACATTTCTCTGGTGGGGAAAAAGATGTACTTAGACTATGACCCAGCGATATTTCCATGTTCTGCGGAATGGCCTTCGGTTATAGAAGATTATAACAATCGACACTGTTCATCGCCTGAAACCAGCGATATTCCAAAACCTGTAAAACGAAGAAGCATTTTTCGGCCTTTGCCTCGCAATATACCGAAGCACTCTGCAGCCGAATGAGCCTGTCGGACCGATAAACCTCCCAAACCACGAAGGGTTCTCTTTTGGGTATGTATAACGTTCAGTGTACCTCACTACCGGCATTTATTGAAGAAAATGCATTTATATTGAACATGACACGGCAGATCAGTGGGTTTTCAAAGATTTTTTTTGTAATGTTTATTGATATCAAGTTTTATTTAACTAATCACTCATTTATAAATGTTTTGATGCTGTTCATCTGGGCCCGGGATCACGAAGCAATCTTAGACTTAAGTCAAAAGTTGACTTTTCATAATGGGTTCCCTTACTGCATCTGTAACTTTCATTGTGCTGGATCAAGATTAAGTACAAGGCAAAGGTTTCATTAGAACAAAGCGACTTAGAAAATGGTAAGGAATAACTGAAGATTAAAATAAACAAATTTAGACTTAAAGGAGAACTGAAGTCATTTTTAAACTTGCTTTATTTCTTCATTAACGTGTTATTCAATTACGTTTTCGGTTTTAGTAACCTTATATCGTGACTCATATTGGCAACTAATTGCAATTAAATATTATACTTATCAGCCTATTCGGTTTTTAGCCGTGTTGAATTTAGTTCGTTTGGTCCACGGCAGGCGTCGCTTATCTGCGCGATCTTCACGAGACTTGTGTGAGACTTAGAAACGTGAAGTGTCAGCCAGGTGTCAGTGCCGCCATTTTGAAAACTGTTTTCCAAACAAAATATTGCACAAAAACAAGTTTAAATGACGATTACTGCCTACTTTTTTCAAACTTTCCTGAATGCTATCAAGACAAACAAAACTTCCCGCTTGATTACATCAGCATTCGAAAGAGGGCACGCGTGTCTTTTGACAACGTTGGCAGATGTTGGTCACTTGGATTTATGCTGTACGTTTTACTTCCGTCCTACGATGTCTTGCACAGGTCTCAACGAATCTTGTTTATGGCCATTGCTTTGACATATGGTCTGACATATTACATAGCATATTTCAAACACTCATAACTTGCTATAGCAGCGACAAAATAGCTATCAAAAATGCATTCCTATATTTAATAAAATGAGAAATAGAATTTTGATGATAAAAATTTTGCCTTCAGTTCTCCTTTAAGTCTAAGGTTGCTTTGTAATCCGGTTGCTTTGTAATCCCAGGGCTTGTAGTCGGGGGGGGGGGTGTTTAAAAAAAAAAAAAAACTTCTTACCTTCTCACCAAGCTTGATTTGAATTCCGATTTTCCTGCTGTAAATCCTCGACATGTTATCCATCTCTTTAAATAACCAATTTTATTGTCTTCCACGACAAGAGCACGGCAAAATCACTCCTCTCACGTAAAATTAATCTGACATCTGCTATATCGCTCAAGTGCCGACCCCGGTGATCCCCCATAATGCACTGTGGTAAACAAGTGATGACGTAGTTATGCTTGGGGGCTACTGACTTCTCACCCGCAACCCTCATGGATGGATGTACTAATGGAATTTACTGTACTCAACAGTGACTCAATCATGTGACTGCCATTTAGTAAGGGAATAAAATGCATTTATTTTTCTGCGCAAAGGCCATCTAAACCAGTTCAGAATCAGTTAGTAGTTAAAGTGTGTTTACTTATGCTTAATGTGTATAGCATTGGTGTGGAAGAGTCAATACCTTACAGTTACGCTCACACTGCTTCCTCGTTTCTCTTGCTTCAGACTGCTGTTGGTACATGTCCTCCTCATGTCTCACTTAAGTCACACAATCAAACACACACACACACCATATCCATCACATTACACAACCTTCATGTCAACAGACATGTTGAAAGATAATCCGTGAGTAAATAGAATCAACTGATGCCCTCCATTATGAAGGAAAATAAATTAAATTGAAATCTATTATAAAATGAAAATTTATGCAGGGTCTTTTTGAACACAGAGCACATAAACATACTGAGAATATTTGAATTAAACTCACTCAGCTTGCTTTTCAGCATGTCCACCTCTCTCCTGAACTGTTCCACTTCCTCCCTGCACAGTTTAGAGCTGAACCTGAAGCCACACACAGCGAATATTATATCCCACTATCATCTGAAAACATCCCCCACTAACCTTTAACAACTCTCACCCAATGCGACTGACCTTTCCTCCCGGTTACCTAGAGACGTGGCCCTGTTGATGTGGCCTCTCAGAGCGCTCAAATCGCGTCCCACTTCCCTTTTCCATTGCTCCAGTCGCATCTCTACTGCATCTCCCTCGATGTCCTGCCTCCTTTCTCTCTCCTTCTCCTGGTCCTCCAGTCTCTCCCGAAGCCTCCTCACCTCCTCTAGAAGTGACGCAAATACTGATGCGCTCGGGTGTGTGTTTTAGGACCCAGAAGTTATTAGGATGCAGTGCTGCTGCACTGCAACCTATTGTTCTTCTACGTGTTTCTTCCTCCGTTTTCATCTTCCGTACAAATTTCGATTTCGAATAACTCAATAACCGTACGTCGCACACAGACAAGCAATATATCAAAACGTGCGGCTCGATCGGACTTGGTATGCTATTACTTTGTTCATCAAAATGTGATTTTTTCGCGACATAGTCGCGAAAAAATCACCTGAAATTTCCCATTCATTTCTATGGAATTATTTGAAAAACTACACATATTTATAGCTACCCCTAGAACGGTCTGGCGCAAAGTTGTGAAATTTTGTACACTGATTCTTGACAACGTCAGGGTTCTTCTCAGCAAGTTTCAAGTCACCACCGTAAACTCTCTAGCGCCACCAACAGCTCAAAGTTGCAGGTACATTTCTGCTTGTAACTTTTGAACCGTTGGTCCGATTTTCAAAAACTTGGTATCCCTGGAATCCTTGGGCCAAGACGAATCCAGCGCAACCTCTAACAAAATTTTCAACCTCGGAAAGTTTTCGCACTATTTTGAATTTTGTGAAAAACAATTAAAATGCTTCTCCTCCCTCAATTTTTGACCAATTTCTCCCAAACGTGGTACATGCCAACTTTGGACTAAGCTGCAAAAAAGACATTCCCGGATTTTTGAATTTCATAAGCGTTTGGCCGTGGCAGCCAATCAAAATTGGCTGCGCAGATGCGAAACGGGAAGTGTGCTCATATCTCGGCCGCGTTTTGGCGTATCTTAACAGAACTTGGTGTCATTATGCCCCACCCCTCCACGAAGGCCCACAAAAAAAGTGGAACAAGTTGGCCGCTAGGGGGCGCTACTGCTGGGAAAAGTGTCCTTTGGCTCATATCTTGACGTCATATTCTGGAAAAGTTCTGCAATTTTGCACACTGCTTCTTGACAAACTCAAGGTTCTTCTCAGCAAGTTTCGAGTCACCACCTTAAACTCTCTAGCGCCACCAACAGCTCAAAGTCGCAGGTCCAAAAAACCCCATCTTCCATACAAATTTTGATTTGTAATAACTCAATAACCGTACGTCGCACACAGACAAGCAATATATCAAAACGTGCGGCTCGATCGGACTCGGTGTGCTATTACTTTGTTCGTTATTCTACGACTTTTTCACGAAATGGTCACGAAAAAATCGTCCAAAATTTCCCAATCGTTTCTTGGGAATTAATTGAAAAACAATGCACTTTTTCAAACCTCCGCTGCTCTGGCATGCATTGACCTAGAGACATGATTCAAACGTAAAAACGTAGAGAAACTTCTCATGTGTGGATCTGGCATTCAACTTTTTTGCTAGGTTCTATACTTTTGGATCAGTCCTGGCTCAAACACCATGAGCAAAAATGGAGAAATTCGGGGTTTATAATGGGTGTCTATTGCGTTACACACCAGTGAAGCTCATTAAGTTAGAGTGTACAGGGCCTGAAAAAAACCCTCAAATTTTCTCGTTTCTCATAGCAAGTGACACATTCACGGCCAGCGAACATGCGTGACCAAATTGCTTCGCGCACTGCATCCCTCTCACAATTTCCAGCAGGGGAATTGTCGACTCTAGTGTTATTATATACTTGTGTTAACAAGTGCAAACCTAAGATATCATTGCACCAAAATCTACAGAAATATGAAAAAGACTTCTAGCAGCAATACAAAAGAAAGCACAGTCGTGTGATGAAGAATGAGGCTTAAGAGCACCTTGTAATATCTGTATTTGTCTTTGCTGGGAATCTCTTTCTCTCTCCACTGATCGCAGGTTCTGCATTAAGGACTCAATTGTCTGAAAATGAATAACAACAATAGGTTACTAAGAAACTGTGAACTACGCATCAGGGTTCCCCCTGGGTTCTGTAAAATATTCTCCACTTTTTTCCTTGAAAAATCAAGTCAAAGAAATATTCATCACTTGGTCTGCATTTTTTTTCCTGAGTTACTGACTTATCAAAGTGGACTTAATACGAGTTTATACCAACCAAACTGACACAATTCAAATACTTGTACAGATACAGCGAGGCCTCCATTACATATAAAATTTGGGCTGCACTCCAGCCTCTAATAAGAAAGACTTGATTTTGGGTGCCCTGTGCACCATCAAGCCAAAATAAACCTCTTTAGTTTGAGCTTACTTACTGGATATTTTAGCATGGAATTATTCTAAAGAGATTAGGACTCTGCTTACCTTTTACTTCAACGCAAAACTTGATTTACAATTGAGCAAAGTCGAGAAGAGTCTTTGAACAGCCAACACTGAAGGAATCTGAATTTGCCGTCAATTTACAAACCGAACACAGAATGACACGTCTTTTTATGTCATACAAACGCCACACCCCCCGAAACATAGAGTGCTTCTGTCACTTGCCGGCTGACATCACTTTCACTCTGGCGTGTTTCTTTTTCAAAATTACACCGACCCCTTTATTACTGACACTGCTCTGACGTGGTCGGGGCTCTGAGAGTGCCTCCTCCGTGCCTGTTTCGGCCCTTAAATCATCTTCAGTGTTTGAAGAAGCCCAAAAAATCTTTATCAGTTTAGACTTCACGCAGAGATAATTACACCACCACACCAGGCCGATTAAGACGCACTGTGATTGGTCAAAAGGTTGGCGCTCATGTGGCCATTACGTGTTGTCGATTTTTATTGGTCACAAGCGCGTGCTCATTGTTTACACTCGGGCTTCCTGCCATCGGATTTCAGCAAACGGCGGAATTTCTATAAAAGACAACTTACGATAAATATGACTGTGACGACTGCTGGTAATTTTTTCTTCGTCACTGATGGATTATATTTGTCAATGACGGGTGTGACGAGCGCCAGCGGGAACCCTGAGGCATGTTTAGGATCATCAGTCAACAAATTATGCACTGTAGCTATCATGCTCACTCTTTCTCTCTTACACACAGACTAGGGGTTGCATAGACTAATCAATTAATACATTCATTAATTTCTGCTGTAGGGAGCAATGGATTAGTTGGGGCAGTGGTAAATCTAGTGAGGCAGATGGTAAGGAGATGCAGGCAGTAAGGAGATGCAGGCAGACAACACAGAAATCAGACTAAAAGTAATTTGTTAGTCTGAAAATATTCGAGACGAGATGAAACCAACTCTACAGACAACTGTGCAAGACTACGTCATTTTTTTTTTCTCTTGCTCTTTTGCCATCCTTTAAAGCTGAATAAACTTGAAATCAATCCTTGCAGTCTGGAATTGTAAAAGAGCTGCAGGTTGCACATTGCTATTCAATCCTGCTCAGGTAGTTCAGAGTCAGGTCAGTGCTGCAAGTCAGCTCAAGAAGGTTGATCCAGACTCATTTACAGATGCTGCTGATGCCAGAGTTGGGGTGGGTGGGACTCCCTGCTCTGGAAATTGCATCCTCTGTCGGTCGTTAAACTATAAGTAGTTTCAGAATATGATTTCAGCTGAGCTTCCAGATTGTCCTTAAACAGTGTAATAGTGCAACATGATACACAGATTTATGGTTTTACACATTTACTGCACTGGAAATGACTATTATTTGTAGCCTGTGCATGCCTGTTAAGTACTGAAGTGCAGTTAGATGCATTATTTGCTGCACAAATTAAAACAGCGATGTCCTGAAGCAATGACTGTGGATGTCGATGACTGTGGGGAGCAGTTCACCAGTCGTGGCAGTGGAAAAAAGCAAAACCAGTGAGGCAGTTTGCTTTAACTAGAGACAAGCTGACTGGTTAAGTGCTTTTTTTGAATTGCTTCACTGCAAAAAATTGAAAACTGAATTTGAGGAGAAAATTACTAAATACTCGTGAAATTATCTTGCTGCATGGACAGATATTTTTGACTTGATAGGACATCTTAGAATAAGTTGGTTGCAATCTAGGACTAGGTTTAATAATCTCAGAATTGGTGTCTTGTATTCTACTAATAGGAAATGCTAGATCGTTTCAATTATTTTCAAGATATTTTCACTTGCTGTCTTTTTTTTTTGCAGTGCTGTCAGATATTAGTAGTAGCACAAACCCAAACAGAGACACGGATGGTGTGAGTGTTGTATGATTTTGACCTGGCGCTGGTTATGAAGCTGGGCCTGTAAAGCTGCCAGATCAGTCCACTGAACAGCACCACTAAGATATACAGGAGGGTCCAAACCCGTAGCATGACTCCGCTCTCTCACTGGAAACACATCTACAAGAGCAAAGGAGAAAGAATGAGATACCACATGAAGGTTGACTCACAAACCAATCATGGACATTAAAATCTATTACAGCAGAATTACCTTCTCTTTCTCTGGAAAGCCTTCTGGGAATAGCAAGACGTTCCTTACAAGACAAGAGATCACATTTTATTTGTTCATCTGAACTTTGATGCAAGGTGACTCCTAGTGGCCAAAGCAACACAATATACATCATAAACTGTTCTGCACAAAGTTGTTGGTTTTTCCTTTTGTAGCAAAACCTAGCATGCACTTTTGAATGAATGAATGAATGAATGAATGAATGAAAAGTAAGGTAACGCACAGTATATTGTCAGCCTGCTATACAGACTAAATGAACATTCTTACACGTATTTTTGCAACACTGCCATCAGCTGCTGAGATAATGTGGCTCAACTGATTGTCCCAGTTCATTCTGGTAGCCTGTAATATAAATAATAAGCAAAATTACAATTGTACAGTGTACCATCACATCCTCTCTAAAAGATAAGTATAATTTCAGTGGATCAAACAACATCGAGCAGTTGTTAATATTATAAGCGACATGCTTTCTTAGATCTATGCTTCGTGCCTCATAGCAAGAAGGTTCTGGGTTCGAGCCCAGCGGCCAGTGGGGGCCTTTCTGTGTGGCGTTTGCATGTTCTCCCCGTGTATGCGTGGGTTTCCTCTGGGTACTCTGGTTTCCCCCACAGTCCAAAGACATGCAGTTAGGTTGATATGGGATGGCCTTGGGCTGAGGTGCCCTTGAACATGGCTGCCCACTGCCCTGGGTATGTGTGCGCGCACTGCTTCAGATGGGTTAAATGCAGAGAGGAATTTCACAAGTGTGTGATGAGGCCCCCACCGGCCGCTGGGCTCGAACCCAGAACCTTCTTGCTATGAGGCAAGAAGCATAGATATAAGAAAGCATGTCGCTTATAATATTACAAACTAAGGACTTTATATTTGTCGCTCGTCAAGTCACAGCTCTGTTACACGTCTGAAGTATGGTCCCCTGCTAGCGTCAACCTTAGAAGCCTGTTAGAGAGTGTCCAACGATGTGCAACGCGCTGGATACTACAACAGCGTATTAGGGATGCTACTTACACAGACAGACTCAGAAGCCTGCACTTGTTTCCTCTGACTTATGATAGGGAGATTAGAGACTTAGTCTTTGTATATAAATGCATTAATGGCCAAACAGATTTGAACATAAACCACTACGTGTCTTTTGTAACTCATGACCGGTCTAGGGCCCAAAATCCGAAATTAATTTTACAACCTGCACACTGCAGAACTTCAACTTATCAGGCCTCATTCTTCAATAGGATTGTTAAACCATGGAACTATGTATGTAAATATTTTTCCCCAGATAAATTCCGTAGCCTCCCTGTTTTCAAATCATCCCTGTTAGAGCTGTACTTTGAATTACTGACCTCCACCTATAATACGGGCTTTTCATGTACTTGGTCTGTGTACCGTGACTGTGGTTGCCACAGATCAATTTAGTCTAATTTTAATTGTATGAGTTTTCTCTTTTATACCTTCGGGGAAACACCTTGCATGGGTCGCCCGTTCGCGTTCTCCCCTTTGGGCTATTATGTTTATTTCTTTTTTTTAATGTTTATTTTGTAACAGTCCAATAAAGTTGGTAAAATAAAATAAATAAAATAAGATGAATAAAGCTGTGCTTTTAATCACCCCAAACCATGTGACATTGTCTGATGAAATCATTATTGAGCTTTCTGAGCATCTCATCTCATCTCATTATCTCTAGCCGCTTTATCCTGTTCTACAGGGTCGCAGGCAAGCTGGAGCCTATCCCAGCTGACTACGGGCGAAAGGCGGGGTACACCCTGGACAAGTCGCCAGGTCATCACAGGGCTGACACATAGACACAGACAACCATTCACACCTACGGTCAATTTAGAGTCACCAGTTAACCTAACCTACATGTCTTTGGACTGTGGGGGAAACTGGAGCACCCGGAGGAAACCCACACGGACACGGGGAGAACATGCAAACTCCACACAGAAAGGCCCTCGCCGGCCACGGGGCTCGAACCCAGGACCTCCTTGCTGTGAGGCGACAGCGCTAACCACTACACCACCGTGCCGCCCTTTCTGAGCATAACTAGGATTTTTTTAGCACAAAAAAAGACCGCTCATCACCCAGAGAACAATCTACCTACTGTGAAGCACGGTGTTGGCAGCATCATGTTACGAAGCAGTGCACAGGATATCCCCTCACAATTTGACAGATCCGAAGTTCGTTTGGGGTTTTTTTCCCCCGAAGAATTGCCAAATCAAGATTTACTAAGTTGGCAGACTCTTACCCAAAAACACTGAGCAGAAGGGTCTTGAAGTGTTAGTTCACAGGTGTCCAAACGTCCAATCAGGTTACTGTAAATTGTTAGTGTTCACTTGAATTTCTGGAGGGGGGGTTGACATGATTAATCTTGGTTTCATGGTTTGCATCACAAAACCCTGAAGGTTTTTTTTTTGGAAGGGACTTTTATATATATATATATATATATATATATATATATATATATTTCCACTGTAGCCATGTCTACACAGTGTAAACACCTAGCCACTTTATTCACTGTCAGCCAACATTTACGCTATTGATAATTTACACTATTAGAACACAACACCAATAGTTATCTGATAGAGAAATTTCTTCCTTTAATTTGCCAATTAAAACATTATTTATCAGCACTATTCGACTGTAACATTACCAGAGTTGACTGGTGTTACTTACACTGGCTAGTTAACCGTTAGTTAGCTAAACTTAATAACACTCTAAAGTATAAAGATAAGTACTGACTGTTTGTTTATTTCCGAACATTTACATAAACTAAACTTATATCAGCTCATGACGAGCAGACAATAATGAGACAAGACATAAAAACAACACCATAAAACGTCATCTAAGAGCTTATTACCTTAAGCGCTCACTGCTACTTTTTAAATCCCGCAGCCTTCCTTGAATGGCGTCAGAAGGGCATAGAAAGACTGACGCGCTAAAAACGCCGCCATATTGGTGAGGGCGATTTTACGAGCGTCCCCAGTGAGTTAAACTGATAACTTTCGGAGCTTTTTCAGGAAATGTCAACACACCGCTTAGCACTTGGATATTTAAAAAAATAATAACAATAATCTTTGACACTTCAAAGCAAGACACGAATCAGTAAACAAGGAAAAGCTTTTCATTTTATGTGGAATTTTTATGCAGGAGTTAAATCAGGCTGTTTCGCCTCTCTTTAACGCCACGTCAAGGCTCAGCTAATGCTGAGAATTTGTTTGAAAATGTAAAATGAGAATTACATTCAGGCATAGAATTGTTTTATGAATTAGTGTCGACTTCCGTGACTTTTATTTTGAACTGCCCTCACGGCACATCCGCATGTGGACTAGCATTATGTAATTAGCAATTCATATTACCTTTACACATAATAATAATAATAATTTTAAAAAATACTGCTTAAAATTCAATTACCCATAATTCTTGGGAAGCGCCTTCAAATATGGCGACATCCAGTGAGACAATGCTGAGTGATGTTGTTCAGCCTCTTCAGGAGTCTTTAAACTCATTAGGTTTTGAAGGTTATCCTTTAAAGGTACGTTTATAAGTTAATAGTTTGATATTAAAGTCATGTTCGAGTGTTTTTGGAAGATTGTCATTAATTTTTCTTCATTTGGTGCCAGGAAGAGCACAGCTACCTGTACACATGGAGGAGTTTAAACTGTTATAAAATGTTTGTGAATTATATAAACCATAGGTTTGAAAATGTATTATACACTTTATTATCTATACTATTCAAAAAAAGTAGGGGATATTGGATTTACAAGTAGAATGAAATGCAGATCATGAGGTCAGGAAGGAAACAAATGACAGAAAAACATTAAGGAAACATTTGTCAATTTATTTGAAACCCTGTGTACAGTCAGTAAAGGACAGATTCTCCAGAATAAGGGTCAACACAAACACAGGGTCACACAGCAAATTTACCACCATTTTGAAACCGAGTCAGTAGTGGGTAAAACCCCCTCGGCGTGGCATACTCCTAACGAGACGTCCCAGGTCATTTTGGGGAATGTTATTCCATTCCTGTTGCAATGCTGCAGCAAGTTCTTGGACATTGGCAGGAGGTTGTTGGCGTAGCCGCTGTCCAAGCATGTCCCAGACATGCTCGATGGGGGAAAGGTCCGGACTGAGTGCTGGCCATGGTAATCTGGTGATATTCTGCTGCTGGAGGTAATCTGTAACGATCCTGGCCCTATGACATCTGGCATTGTCATCTTGGAAAATGAAACGGCGGCTATAACGACGTGCAAACGGCACAACATGGGGTGCCAAGATGTTGTCCCGGTAGTACTGCCCTGTGACACGTCCAGCAACAACATGCAAGTCTGTTCTGCCGGCAGCAGTGATGCCTCCCCACACCATTACAGAGCCACCCCCATACGGATCATGTCTAATGACGTTAACGTCATGGAAACGTTCGTTACGTCGGCGCCAAACCCTCCTGCATCTGTCCAGGAAGTCCACAGTGAACCTCGACTCATCTGAGAACATTACGTGGTTCCATCGGCGATTATCCCAGCGTTGATGATGACGACACCATTGGAGTCTGGCCCTAATGTGACGATCCCTCAAACAGGGAATGACACGAGGACGTCGGGCGTGTAAGTGAAATCTGTGCAGTCGATTCCTGATGGTCTGGCCACTCACTACCAAGCCAGTATCCCTTCGAAGTTGAGACCTTATCTGATTTGCTGTTACCATACGATTTCTCAAGGCAATAGTGCGGATGAATCTGTCCTGAGCCTGAGTTGTTGCCCTTGGTCGACCGGATCGTGGTCTATCCTGAACAGACCCTGTAGCACGATGTCTGGACCATAATCTGCTGATGACAGACTGGGAAACATTCAATGCTCTTGCCACAACGACCTGTCTTGTGCCAACCTGTAGCATGCCAAGGGCACGTAACCTCTCATCCTGTGTTAGACGGCGCATGGTCTCTGTTTAATTAACGACTTCAACCACTGATAATCTGATGCTTTCTCTTCAAAATCTTCCTTTGGAGTGGCTCTAACCTTCCAATTCAGAGTCATGCAAATTTGTGGCACGACCCCCTTGATCATCAGTAGCATCCCGTGCTGATCATGAGAGTGTCATTGATGTGTTTGGGTGATGAATTTCTTTGGAAATGCTTCCTCAGTAAGGAACTATACAACATGCTTTCGTATCCCTTTGTATATGTGAAAATTTGGATCTCAAAATAAAATATATCCCCTACTTTTTTTGAATAGTATATAATCATACATGCCTTATGGTAGTTCAGCGATTTAAGGCTCTGGGTTACTGATCTGAAGGTCGTGAGTTCAAGCCCCAGCACTGACAAGTTGTCACTGTTGGGCCCTTGAGCAAGGCCCCATGCACCCCCTTGTTGTATGTCACTCTATATAAAAGTGTCTGCTAAATGCTTCTAATGTAAGGCATTCTCATCTCATCATCTCTAGCTGCTTTATCCTGTTCTACAGGGTGGCAGGCAAGCTGGAGCCTATCCCAGCTGACTACGGGCGAAAGGCGGGGTACACCCTGGACAAGTCGCCAGGTCATCACAGGGCTGACACACAACCATTCACACTCACATTCACACCTATGGTCAATTTAGAGTCACCAGTTAACCTAACCTGCACGTCTTTGGACTGTGGGGGAAACCGGAGCACCCGGAGGAAACCCACGCAGACACGGGGAGAACATGCAAACTCCGCACAGAAAGGCCCTCATCGGCCACGGGGCTCAAACCCAGACCTTCTTGCTGTGAGGCGACAGCGCTAACCACTACACCACCGTACCGCCCTATGTAAGGCATTCTGATTAAAAAAAAATCTATTATTTGAAATACTTGACAATGTTTCTCATCCATGTTTCCACACAGATAGGATGGTACAATGCAGTTGTTTCTCAGGCCCATCAGCTTCAGTACTCGGTGGATACTCTGGCGCTGGTGGTGCTGAGCACGCCATCCATGTTTGAGAAAGTGTTCCTGCCTTTCCTGCAGACAGGCTGCTGCAAAAGTGTCAGAGATCCTATAGATCAGTGTGTAGCCCAGACCATCAAATCCTGCGTCTCTGAGGTTAATCAGCCATTTCATCTGATGTGTGAAGTGTTTTTCCAGAGCTTTTAACTGATCATAGGAAACTCAGCAATAAGTTTTCTGTAGATTGCAGTCATACCTTTGAAATCATATTTTTGTGATCTCAGTGTCTTCCTGACCAGAGTGTCGATATCAGTTTTGACTATGAGCTGCTGCCCAGCAGAAAGCCTAAGTTTCTGGCTCAGACTGCAGCTCATGTAGCAGGAGCAGTGTGCTACTACCAGCCATCAGACATTCAAGATCCACCATGGGGGAACAAGGTACCGAAGTGCGTTCTGTCCCACAGTATATACTGTATGGCCAAAAGTATGTGGATACCTGACCATCACACTCGGGGTCCTTTCTCAAACTGTTGTCACAAAAAGTTTGAAACACACAATTGTGGAGGATGTATTTTGTATGCTGTAACTTTGCAAATTCCCTTCACTGGAACTAAGAGCCCCAAACCTGTTCCAGCATGACCGTGCTCCTGTGCACAAATTGAATTCCTTGAAGATATGATGTAACAAGGTTGGAGTGGAAGAACTTGAGCGTCCTGCAGAACCCTGACCTCAGAACCACTGAACACCTTTGGGATGGACTGGAGCACCCACTGAACCCCAGACCTCCCTAATACTCTTATGGCTGACAGCCACACCCCAAAATCTAGTGTAATAACTTCTGAGAAGAGTGGAGGTTATTATAACTTATGACAAGCAAAGGGGGAACAGCTCCGTATTAATGGCCATGATTTTTGGCACAGGATGTTAATTCCTCAGGTGTCCACATACTTCTGGCCAAATAGTGAATGTGGCAAAATTAGACACTGATAAATATTATTTTAAATCAATGTCAACAGTTGATTTTGTAAAAAGAAACATTTAAATCGCACCCAGAAATCATGAATATAAGAACAAATGATAAAAGTCTGAAACATTTGGGGAAATTGCTTCTGATACCACAAGTTTGTTTTTTTGTACAAGAACATCACTTATTTGTATGTAATACTGAGGACAGTTTAAGCACTTGGAGTGTCATTGTTAAATGTAAATTACACAACCTTACATACAGTGGTACTTGAAAGTTTGTGAACCCTTTAGAATTTTCTATATTTCTGCATAAATATGACCTAAAACATCATCAGATTTTCACACAAGTCCTAAAAGTAGATAAAGAGAACCCAGTTAAACAAATGAGACAAAAATATTATACTTGGTCATTTATTTATTGAGGAAAATGATCCAATATTACATATCTGTGAGTGGCAAAAGTATGTGAACCTCTAGGATTAGCAGTTAATTTGAAGGTGAAATGAGAGTCAGGTGTTTTCAATCAATGGGATGACAATCAGGTGTGAGTGGGCACCCTGTTTTATTTAAAGAACAGGGATCTATCAAAGTCTGATCTTCACAACACATGTTTGTGGAAGTGTATCCTGGCACGAACAAAGATTTCTGAGGACCTCAGAAAAAGTGTTGTTGATGCTCATCAGGCTGGAAAAGGTTACAAAACCATCTCTAAAGAGTTTGGACTCCACCAATCCACAGTCAGACAGATTGTGTACAAATGGAGGAAACTCAAGACCATTGTTACCCTCCCCAGGAGCGGTCGACCAACAAAGATCACTCCAAGAGCAAGGCATGTAATAGTCAGCGAGGTCGCAAAGGACCCCAGGGTAACTTCTAAGCAAATGAAGGTCTCTCTCACATTGACTAATGTTAATGAGTCCACCATCAGGAGAACACTGAACAACAAATGGTGTGCATGGCAGACGGTGCGTTTACATGCACATAGAGAAAATCGAATTTCTGCCGTTGCTCAACTGAAATCGAAGTTCTAAATGCCATGGAAACACCTTAGCTAGGCTGAAATTGAACCGAACTTGATTTCTCGTAATCGAGCTACACGACCTAGATTATGCGATTTTTGCCGAGCTACTTAGTGCATGTAAACCCTATCGAGCTACATAGTCGAGCTCCTTACTTCAGCACTGCCCCTTCGGGAGTGACGAGACCACAAGCGGGAAACACGACAGCCTCGGTCGGCATGACAACAGTAGTAGCGAGCAGCAGAAGAGGTCAGGAGGAACAAACGAAGAAGAGAAAATGGCATGCAGAAACGTGCACTTCTGGAGCAATGAGGAGACAGAGTTGATGCTCATTCAGCTTAAGGAGTTGAATATATTAAAATTCATGGACGGGAGAAAAACGCGCAATGGAGAACACGGAACTGATAACTTTGTTTACACTCTTGAATAGCTCTTCTTCATGACGACAACCGGAAGTGTACCAACACGATGGGGCGTGTAGCGCCACCTGTGGCTCGGGTGCATAATGTACCTCACACAATAGCTCGATTTCCTTGTGTGCATGTAGGATTGGATTTCTCTGGCACCCCTGCTGGGACCCTTGTCTCGATTACCGACAGTAGCTCAATTTGGATGTGCATGTAAACGTACTGAGAGTTGCAAGGAGAAAGCCACTGCTCTCCAAAAAGAACATTGCTGCTCATCTGCAGTTTGCTAAAGATCACATGGACAAGCCAGAAGGCTATTGGAAAAATGTTTTGTGGACGGATGAGACCAAAATAGAACTTTTTGGTTTAAATGAGAAGCGTTATGTTTGGAGAAAGGAAAACACTGCATTCCAGCATAAGAACCTTATCCCAGCTGTGAAATGTGGTGGTGGTGGTGGTAGTATCATGATTTGGGCCTGTTTTGCTGCATCTGGGTCAGGTCGGCTTGCCATCATTGATAGAACGATGAATTCTGAATTATACCAGCGAATTCTAAAAGGAAAATGTCAGGACATTTGTCTATGAACTGAATCTCAAGAGAAGGTGGGTCATGCAGCAAGACAATGACCCTAAGCACACAAGTTGTTCTACCAGAGAATGTTTTGGAATGGCCAAGTCAAAGTCCTGACCTCAATCCAGTCGAAATGTTGTGGAAGGACCTGAAGCGAGCAGTTCATGTGAGGAAACCCACCAACATCCTAGAGTTGAAGCTGTTCTGTACAGAGGAATGGGCTAAAATTCCTCCAAGCCAGTGTGCAGGACTGATCAACAGTTACCGGAAACGTTTCGTTGTAGTTATTACTGCACAAGGTGGTCACACCAGATACTGAAAGCAAAGGTTCACATACTTTTGCCACTCACATATGTAATACTGGATCATTTTCCTCAATAAATGAATGACCAAGTATAATATTTTGTCTCATTTGTTTAACTGGGTTCTTTTTATCTACTTTTAGGACTTGTGTGAAAATCTGATGTTTTAGGTCATTTATGCAGAAATATAGAAAATTCTAAAGGGTTCACAAACTTTCAAGCACCACTGTATTTGCCAGCTGAGATTTGAAAACCTTTGAGAACTGCTATAATAATAAACACTAAGTTAGTGTGCAAGGTCTAGAAATGAATTGGAATATTTAGTCTCTTTTTTTTTGGTCTCTGTATACTTCAGCTTTTTAACCTTTTATTATTCCTACGTTTCCATCTTGTTTCCCCTCCAGAAAATGTTTGGAGTGTGTATCCATCCTCGGCTGGGGGGCTGGTTTGCTATCCGGGCTTTACTGGTGCTAAAGGGTGTAGAAGTGGGTGAAGCATTTCAGCAGGTCGCTCCCCCTAACTGTGTTAGCTCACGGGAGGCCAGGATAGAGCTTCTGGAGAAGTTTAACCTGTGCTGGCGTGACTGGACCTACAGAGACATCATCCCAGCAGAGGAGCGCTATTCCCCTCAGCAAAGAGAGTATTTCATTACCCCTCCAGACCAGCGGGGGAAGCTGCTGAGGCAGTGGGGGTTTCTACCTGAAGACGAGCCTGAGACCTGAACCAACAAGCAAAGATGATGACCTGGGCAGTATTGCAATACTGATTTGTCTTAAAACCAAAATGCACACTGATTAGATGTACATAATTAGCTAAAGTGAAGCATGGACTACATTCTGTAATGTTGTATTTAAAAGAGCTTTACTATCAGTGTGATGATCGTCAGTAATACATTGATAATATGTATGGACGGATAACCCTCAGGTGACTTCATGACAAATGATGTATAATATTTTTTTCTAACAAATACAGTCACACATCCCCCCCCAAAAAAAGCATACAGCAATAGTGTGTCTGTGTTCTTTAAAAGTTTTTAAACATTTCTCTGGGCCATTTGGGTTTGCATCCACACCCCAGCATGATTCTGCCAGAGTTCAGAGTACATAAGAACAGACCCAGCAGACCGATGTACCCAAAACCTCCATGCTTCCTTCTCTCAGGCACTGTTCAAGAGAGGGGAAAAAACAAGAAGCACAATTTTGGTTAAATAAGTAAATATGTACCAACATCAAATGATCATATCCGGCTTATTGTCTAACCATTTACAATATTACGTTCTTACATATAATATTACATTACCTGGTTTCAACAGAATAGGACATTCATCAGCAACTGAACACCATTTGGCGTCAACAGACCTGATTCATTTTGTGTAGTTGCGATTCCTTACCAGCATCTTTGATTTGTTTAGATAGAATTATACAACAGCACTGTTAAATGCTCAATTTTGATTAGTCAGAAAGTTTTATATAACACCACTGGCTTTTTCATGTTTATGGAAGGAGTCTCCAGTATCAAGGCTTTGTAAGGAACTGTATAAAATGCTATTTAAAAAAAAAAAAGTTATAACAGGGACTAACTTGCTTTGTGGGCTTTCCACAACATGAAACAAAGAAATTTCATTAAAAAAAAACAACAACGAACCATTCTTTAATTAATACAAGTTGAATGGTTGGCAAATTGCTGTGGTATTTGAGGAATTCCAGGACAATCTGGGATAACGTCAGGGTGGAAACAGGGTGTCATATCACCCCACTGTGGATTTTTGTCTCAGGATTGAAATATCAGGTAATGTACTGACATCTAGTTTCAAAAAATGTCCCAGTCTCAACCAGAGTTTTGGTATCTGGGCCTAAAGCAGTACGATCTAGGGATTAAGGGAATGACTGCAAAACCTAACACACTGAATACCTTGTGAAAAATTGCATCTTTATTTTGTTATAAGGGAATGCAACATTTTCCATTTGAATGTCCAGGACAATGATAAAAGAAATAAAAATGAGCTACTCACTACCAGTGGAGTATTCATGTGCATACACTGCTCTGCCGACAATCCAGATTATTCCGAAAACACTGGCCAGACGCTAACACAAAAAACACACGCAGCAAACAAACAGAGAACGATATAAAATATAATACATCGATCAGTGATCACCAAGTCCATATTTTAAGTTTTGAATGGGACTGTACTCACTGGATAGTATATGCCTCCAGCAGCCAAGAGGAACAGGAAGGACGGCATGACTTCAACACTGCAAAGGGAACAGGGGAAAAGAACACTCGGACTAATCCAAACACTTCTGTGGGTTATGAACAGCGTTTTATCGCTTCTCTTACTAAAACCCACTGATTACTGTTGAACGGGCTGTATTACAATGTAAATGCTGCCATATTACACAGGATGTTGAGGCACATACGTATTTTGGTGAGCTCTCTGGATACAGTTGAAGATATGGCCATTCTCTGCGTCATCGCTGTACATGGTGGGATACTGGAGACAGGAAAGGAAGCAAAATGACTGTGTGTTTTAATAACTTGATTAGTTTTATTCTACAACCCCAATTCCAAAAAAGTTGGGACACTGTGTAAACTGTAAATAAAAACAGATTGTGAAGATTTGCAAATCATGGAAACCCTATATTTCATTGAAAAGTAATACGAAGACAACATATCAAATGTTGAAACTGAGAAATGTTATTGTTTTTTGAAAAATATATGCTCATTTTGAATTTGATGTCAAACACATTTCAGAAAAGTTGGGACAGGGGCATGTTTACCACTGTGTTGCATCACCTCTACTTTTAACAACACACTAAACGTTTGGGAACTGAGACGACCAATTGCTGTAGTTTTGAAAGAGAAATGCTGTCCCATTCTTGCCTGATATACAATTTCAGTTGCTCAACAGTTCGGGGTCTCCTTTGTCATATTTTGCGCTTCATAATGTGACAAATGTTTTAAATGGGAGACAGGTCGGGACTGCAGGCAGGCCAGTTTAGCATCTGGACTCTTACTACGGAGCCATGCAGTTTCAATATGTGCAGAAAGTGGCTTAAGCATTGCCTTGCTGAAAGAAGAGAGGCCTTCCCTAAAAAAGATTTTGTCTGGATGGCAGCATGTTGCTCTGAAACATGTATACATCATTCAGCATTAATAATGCCTTCCCAGATGTACAGGCTACCCATGTCACGTACACTAATGCCATCACAGATGCTGGCTTTTGAACTGTGTACTGATAACAAGCCGTCCCTCTCCTCTTTAGCCTGGAGGATGTGGTGTCCATGATTTCTAAAAAGAATTTCTACTTTTGATTCGTCAGACCTCGGGACAATTTTGCACTTTGCCTCAGTCCATCGTAAAAGAGCTCGGGCCCAGAGAACGTGGCGGTGTTTCTGGATATTGTTTATGTCTGGTATTAACTTGCATTTGTGGATGCAGTAATTAACGGTTTTCACAGACGATGGTTTTCTGTAGTGTTCCTGAGCCCATACAGTGATTTCCACTACAGACACTTGTCTGCTTTTAATGCAGTGTCGCCTGAGAGCCTGAAGATCGCAGGCATCCAGTGCCAGTTTTCAGCCTTGTCTCTTGCATAAAGAGATTTCTCTAGATTCTCTGAATCTTTTAATGATATTATGTACCATACAATGGTGCTTGAAAGTTTGTGAACCCTTTAGAATTTTCTATATTTCTGCATAAATATGACCTAAACAACATCAGATTTTCACACAAGTCCTAAAAGTAAAGAGAACCCAGTTAAACAAATGAGACAAAAATATTATACTTGGTCATTAATTTTTGAGGAAAATGATCCAATATTACATATCTGTGAGTGGCAAAAGTATGTGAACCTTTGCTTTCAGTATCTGGTGTGACCCCCTTGTGCAGCAATAACTGCAACTATACGTTTCCGGTAACCGTTGATCAGTCCTGCACACCAGCTTGGAGGAATTTTAGCCCATTCCTCCATACGGAACAGCTTCAACTCTGGGATGTTGGTGGGTTTCCTCACATGAACTGCTCGCTTCAGGTCCTTCCACAACATTTCCATTGGATTAAGGCCAGGACTTGATCATTCCAAAACATTAACTTATTCTTCTTTAACCATTCTTTGGTAGAACAACTTGTGTGCTTAGGGTCGTTGTCTTGCTGCATGACCCACCTTCTCTTGAGATTCAATTCATGGACAGGTGTCCTGACATTTTCCTTTAGAATTCGCTGGTATAATTCAGAATTCATTGCTCCATCAATGATGGCAAGCCGACCTGGCCCAGATGCAGCAAAACAAGCCCAAACCATGATACTACCACCATCACCACCATGTTTCACAGGTGGGATAAGGTTCTTATGCTGGAATGCAGTGTTTTCCTTTCTCCAAACATAATGCTTCTCATTTAAACCAAAAAGTTCTATTTTGGTCTCATCCGTCCACAAAACATTTTTCCAATAGCCTTCTGGCTTGTCCATGTGATCTTTAGCAAACTGCAGATGAGCAGCAATGTTCTTTTTATAGAGCAGTGGCTTTCTCCTTGCAATCCTGCCATGCACACCATTGTTGTTCAGTGTTCTCCTGATGATGGACTCATGAACATTAACATTAGCCAATGTGAGAGAGGCCTTCAGTTGCTTAGAAGTTACCCTGGGGTCCTTGGTGACCTCGCCGACTATTACACGCCTTGCTCTCGGAGTGATCTTTGTTGGTTGACCACTCCTGGGGAGGGTAACAATAGTCTTGAATTTCCTCCATTTGTACACAATCGGTCTGACTGTGGATTGGTGGAGTCCAAACTCTTTACAGATGGTTTTGTAACCTTTTCCAGCCTGATGAGCATCAACGCCTTTTTTGAGGCCCTCAGAAATCTCCTTTGTTCATGCCATGATACACTTCCACAAACATGTGTTGTGAAGATCAGACTTTGATAGATCCCTGTTCTTTAAATACAACCCCGATTCCAAAAAAGTTGGGACAAAGTACAAATTGTAAATAAAAACGTAATGCAAAAATTTACAAATCTCAAAAACTGATATTGTATTCACAATAGAACATAGACAACATATCAAATGTCGAAAGTGAGACATTTTGAAATTTCATGCCAAATATTGGCTCATTTGAAATTTCATGACAGCAACACATCTCAAAAAAGTTGGGACAGGGGCAATAAGAGGCTGGAAAAGTTAAAGGTACAAAAAAGGAACAGCTGGAGGACCAAATTGCAACTCATTAGGTCAATTGGCAATAGGTCATTAACATGACTGGGTATAAAAAGAGCATCTTGGAGTGGCAGCGGCTCTCAGAAGTAAAGATGGGAAGAGGATCACCAATCCCCCTAATTCTGCGCCGACAAATAGTGGCTCAATATCAGAAAGGAGTTCAACAGTGCAAAATTGCAAAGGAGTTTGAACATATCATCTACAGTGCATAATATCATCAAAAGATTCAGAGAATCTGGAAGAATCTCTGTGCAGAAGGGTCAAGGCCAGAAAACCATACCGGGTGCCCGTGATCTTCGGGCCCTTAGACGGCACTGCATCACATACAGGCATGCTTCGGTATTGGAAATCACAAAATGGGCTCAGGAATATTTCCAGAGAACATTATCTGTGAGCACAATTCACTGTGCCATCCGCCGTTGCCAGCTAAAACTCTATAGTTCAAAGAAGAAGCCGTATCTAAACACGATCCAGAAGCGCAGACGTCTTCTCTGGGCCAAGGCTCATTTAAAATGGACTGTGGCAAAGTGGAAAACTGTTCTGTGGTCAGACGAATCAAAATTTGAAGTTCTTTATGGAAATCAGGGACGCTGTGTCATTCGGACTAAAGAGGAGAAGGACGACCCAAGTTGTTATCAGCGCTCAGTTCAGAAGCCTGCATCTTTGATGGTATGGGGTTGCATTAGTGCGTGTGGCATGGGCAGCTTACACATCTGGAAAGACCTTTCAGCATTGATGGTGTATACCCAGGTTCTAGAGCAACATATGCTCCCATCCAGACGACGTCTCTTTCAGGGAAGACCTTGCATTTTCCAACATGACAATGCCAAACCACATACTGCATCAGTTACAGCATCATGGCTGCGTAGAAGAAGGGTCCGGGTACTGAACTGGCCAGCCTGCAGTCCAGATCTTTCACCCATAGAAAACATTTGGCGCATCATAAAACGGAAGATACGACAAAAAAGACCCAAGACAGTTGAGCAACTAGAATCCTACATTACACAAGAATGGGTTAACATTCCTATCCCTAAACTTGAGCAACTTGTCTCCTCAGTCCCCAGACGTTTACAGACTGTTGTAAAGAGAAAAGGGGATGTCTCACAGTGGTAAACATGGCCTTGTCCCAACTTTTTTGAGATGTGTTGTTGTCATGAAATTTAAAATCACCTAATTTTTATCTTTAAATGATACATTTTCTCAGTTTAAACATTTGATATGTCATCTATGTTCTATTCTGAATAAAATATGTTATTTTGAAACTTCCACATCATTGCATTCCATTTTTATTTACAATTTGTACTTTGTCCCAACTTTTTTGGAATCAGGGTTGTAAAACAGGGTGCCCACTCACACCTGATTGTCATCCCATTGATTGAAAACACCTGACTCTAATTTCACCTTCAAATTAACTGCTAATCCTAGTGGTTCACGTACTTCTGCCACTCACAGATATGTAATATTGGATCATTTTCCTCAATAAATAAATGACCAAGTATACTATTTTTGTCTCATTTGTTTAACTGGGTTCTCTTTATCTACTTTTAGGACTTGTGTGAAAATCTGATAATGTTTTAGGTCATATTTATGCAGAAATATAGAAAATTGTAAAGGGTTCACAAACTTTCAAGCACCACTGTAGATGATGTGATCCCCAAATTCTTTGCAATTTTACATTGAGGAACGTTATTCTTAAATTGTTGCACTGTTTGCCCATGCAGTCTTTCACAGAGCGGTGAACCCCTCCCCATCTTTACTTCTCAGAGACTCAGCCTCTCTGGGATGCTCTTTATATACCCAATCATGTTACTCACCTGTTGCCAATTAACCAAATTAGTTTTTGTTTAGCATTACACAGCTTTTTCAGTCATTTGTTGCCCTGTCCCAACTTTTCTGAAACGTGTTGCTGACAAATTCAAAATGAGGATAGATTTTTCAAAAAAACAAAACAAAACCCAAAACTTCTCAGTTTCAACATTTGATATGTTGTCTCTGTACTATTTTCAATGAAATATTGGGTGTCCATGATTTGCAAAAATTATTGCATTCTGTTTTTATTTTCAGTTTACACAGCATCCCAACTTTTTTGGAATTGGGGTTATAAATCCAAGTTGGTTGGTCTTGTTATGCCAGTATCTTTGACATTTATTTGGAAAATGGATTAATCCAAAGTGAGGCGAGCCTATGTACTGTGATAAAAGTGTAAGATGGTGTTATTTGCATTTGCCTAACTCTAACGCACAGCTTAGTAAATCACGCTTTGTAACATATCAGGATTTCTTAGTTTATTGTCTAGTCTATGATATATTGATGAGGACAGCACATGGGTTTAGACCAGTGTTTCTCAACCACTGGGCAAAGTGCCATCTTGTGGGGCATGATTATTTTTTCCAAGTTGAAGTAAAAAAAAAAAAAAATATATATATATATATATATATATATATATATATATATATATTTTATATATGTGTGTTTTAACTTGTAATAGGGTACAATTGCTGGGTTGCATCCGACATCACATCCGTCTCATGAAGCTATGGTCACACTACAGCTTGTGATGCTTTGCAATGGGTTATCAATGAAAATAAGGCATTTTGGTGGTGCTGCAAGGCGATATACATGTGAGCTAAAAGTTGTGGTCACACAGCAGGCCAACAGGTCGCGCCTTTGTGCGCTGGAGCCTGGCGCAGCTGGAGCAGCTGCATGCGCTCACAGAGCGCGTTGTACGCTTGCTTGGGACCCGGTCGTTATGGGAAACACCCGATACTGATTTGAGTGCAGCCAGCATGCACAAATATGGAAGCTGTTTTCACAGAGACTTTGCAAAGTATTATCATTATCACCAGCAAGTTTGTTTCTCACCATGTTTATAACGCCATTTAAAATACTCTGCTTTCTGTTTTGCTTTTGTAAATATCACACCTGCCAATAAACACTTCTTGCACTTAGCTCCGTCTACCGCTGTCAATTTTGTAGTGTCCTGATGCCCAGATCATTAACCCGGCCACATATAAAAAAAACCTATACGCCTCCATGGTCTTCCAGGTTTTCATCGGTTTGTCCATGTAGAATGATGTCTGCAGCACCAAGTAGTTTGAGATGTCGGGGAACTCAACGGATGGATCATTTTCCAACTCCTAGGAAAAATCTCTGTTTGTTAACATGTAAGGATCTAGCCCACTGAGTGGCTTCTATATCCACTTCTTTTGAGTGTACTTCTTGGTTTTAATAACTTGCTTGTTTTCTGTACACAAACATGGCAATAAGTTCTTGGGTTAATCGACCAGACTCCACTTTTGGATCATTAATCCCTTTTGAGTGAGAATGCCCTGCATGCATTATGTTGGCTTCTGGCACATCCATACAGTTTAAAATACAATACCTACAATTAAAACACACTGTTTTTTATTGCATTTATTTAATTACTGGGCTCCCATTTGTAACAGGGAGTGATGTTGCAGTCTGTCAGTACACTTTACAGTAGATTCTTTTTTTTTTTTAAGACTTTTTTGGGTTTTTTTTCCCACCTTTATTGGATAGGATAGTGTAGAGACAGGAAATGAGCGGGAGAGAGACAAGGAGGGATCGGAAAACGACCTCGGGTCGGAATTGAACCCGGGTCCCCGGATTTATGGTATGGTGCCTTATCTACCTGAGCCACAACACCCCCTACAGCAGATTCTAATAGAATAGATGAGCCAAAATAATTGGGGATCTTTGTTAATGGGCCACCGACTTGGTAAAAGCATGAATAGGTGGGCCTCAAAGCAGAAAAGGTTGAGAACCCCTGGTTTAGACGAGGGAGCACTTCAGATTAAAGTGAATTCTGAATAAAGTGATTTATGGACAATTTTATGCCCACGACTTACAAAATCAACTCTGTTTACAAGAACACACACCAAAAACAAAACAAAACCCATGTACACCTGGACATCAGTGGCTTCTCTGGGGATGCTGCCACCACCAAACCTAATCCTACTGGTTACTAATTTGTATGCCAGAAAAAACTCTTAAAATATCCTTCAAACAGAAAGGAAGTGATTGAAGCAAAACTGTTTGACATTTGACCTTGCTGTCACATTGACCTTGTTTGGATCAGTTCTGCTGCATACAGCGAGAGTTCCAGGTAAATCCTACAAACGTTCAACCACTCACTCAATCTCGAGACATTGCACTAACGAGAATCTCAGATGCACAGACAGACAACCTGAGGACATCATTCCTCCGCCAGCAGACATATACAAATGGCGTTGCATCTTGTGTGTATACATATTCTGTTCAGTTTCACACCTCTGCTGATATATAATCTGGGAAGTGACAAAGTTGCACTGCATTATGGGATTGTTCCACCAATTGGGTCAAGATTTGTTTACATGCAAGGACATTTTGCAAATTGAAACTGACCCTGTGTCCGATATCGCTCCCTACTCACTACATAGGACGCCATTTTGTAGTGAGGATTATTTAACTACACCCTATATAATGCACTCATAGTATCCCACAATGCATCATGAAAAGTAGTGTACAACCGATGGTCACTAACCAAAGCAATATCTACATGGATAATTTGCCCTCTTCTGTTTCGGACATTATTAACAATTTTATTAAGGGGTAAATATATTCACTGTGCACTTCCCTGGATTTATTAATGACTTTAAAATGTTTTTCTTGTCTCTCAAAAAAGACTAAAATTGCAAGAAAAACAAAGTATAGACATTGCTCGTTATTTGTTATTGTAATTTATGAATCCTTTTCCTTTTGTCTCTGCTCCGTTATATGTTCATTTAATTGCCTAATTTAAAATGTAATTTACAATGTTTGTTTTTCCTCTTACATGTATCCCCTAATCTTTAATTTTAATCCATATTCTCCCTGAGAGTTTGTATATTCTCCTTTGTTTAATAAATAAATTTAAAAAAAAAATCCTATTCCAATAAAAAAAGCAATATATCCCATCATGCATTGCAGTCGCACTGAAAGAAATCAAAAGTCTCAAATTTGATTTAATAAAAGGCAGCGGCAAAGAAGAAAGTATTCAGCCTTGATTAAAAAAACTGAAAGATGCAGGTACTTTGTATTGATTAATGTGGGAAATACGCTCAGTATAATATGGATTTATCACAAAAATACATGCATGTATGTATTTATTATTTTGAAAACCCACCAGCCGACTGATCTGGCACGTTTTAATTGTGCGACAGTAATGACGTAAATACCAGCGCGACGGACTAGTGTCCGAAAGCGTTTTTTGTTTTTTCCTTCATTTTACCAATGCGCTCACTATATATGTAATGGTATAGTAATTCCCTATATAGGGAGTAGGGAGTAGTGAACGAGTGCGCGATTTCGGACACAGGGTGAGTTTCTGCTTGTTAAGTCTGACGTCACTAGTCATTTCCGGGTTCAAACAATCCTTCGGGGTTGCCACTGTTGATTTTTTTTTTTAAAACACATACGTATAACGACAAACTCTCTACAATACTTTTAACAAATCTTTCAAAAACCAAAATCCCACCTCCTCTAATAAGTGGATTAAAAGATATGTAAGACAAAGAAAAGAAATAAAAGAAAACAAATATAACAAGGGGTTAGTACAACTGATATGACAATAAGTGAGCATAAGTTCTTAGCCTGGGCATTGTTAATTTTATTGAGACATTTGTGAAATAAAGATAATTCCTGTTTAAGTACAGATCATAATGGAGAGCACTTTCTAAATCGACATTTGTGTATGTAATATTTTGTAACTATAATAAGATTATTCACTAGAAACTCAAATGTTCTTATTTTTCGGAATCACACCCATCTGAATATTTTGGAAGGAAAAGAAATCTATACTTATGGATTTGGAAGATATCCAATTGTGAAGGGATTTCCATAAGTGCAGAACTACCTCGCAAGCATAAAACAGGTGTTCTGTCGTTTCTATGTTTGTGGTACAAATATAGCAATTTTCTACTTCTAATTGAAATCTTTTTTTTTAATATAAATTCATTGGAGGGATATATATCGCTAATCGTTTTAAAATGTATTTCTTTATATTTGGGGGGGGGATTGGAAATTTTAAGAAATTTGTTCTGACAGTTGAAATTTTAGATTTGTCATAATTTTGAAGACTAATGGCCCTTTTCCACTACCCTTTTTCAGCTCACTTCAGCTCGCTTCAGCTCACTTCAGCCCGACACGGCTCGCGTTTCGACTACCAAAAACCAGCACGACTCAGCTCGCTTCAGCCCTGCTTAGCCCCTAAAACTCGCACGGTTTTGGAGTGGGGCTGAAGCGAGCCAAACCGAGCCGAGTGAGGCTGGGGGCGTGAGCAGACACTCCCCTGTGCACTGATTGGTGAGGAGGAGTGTCCTCACATGTTCACACACGCCCCGCGAGCGCGCTGGGATCTGTAAACACCGCAAACCCGGAAGAAGAAGAATTACGAGAATTTCTGAAGCCTTATGCGCCTCGCCTCATCTATACGCTCTTGCCAGTATCTGTTTGCGTTGTCGGTGACAACAAGCCACAGAACCAAGACCAGCAACACTAACGACTCCATGTCCTCCATGTTTATTGTTTACTATTCGGGTCGTGAGACTACCGCTTAAAAGATCACTGGTGTCACTGTTTGCGCTGCTTAACGACATCACGTGACGTCCACCCACTTTCGCTAACTCCACCCAATGTGTCCACCCACTTCCAGCCAGCACGGTTCAGCGCGGTTGTAGTCGAAATGCAACTCCAACAGCCCCGCTCAGCTCGACTCAGCACGGCACGGCTCAGCCCGACTCAGCCGCGTTTGTAGTGGAAAAGCGGCATAATGCTCCTGGGGCGGCACGGTGGTGTAGTGGTTAGCGCTGTCGCCTCATAGCAAGAAGGTCTGGGTTCGAGCCCCGTGACCGGCAAGGGCCTTTCTGTGTGGAGTTTGCATGTTTTCCCTGTGTCTGTGCAGGTTTCCTCCAAAGACATGCAGGTTAGGTTAACTGGTGACTCTAAATTGACCGTAGGTGTGAATGGTTGTCTGTATCTATGTGTCAGCCCTGTGGTGACCTGTCCAGGGTGTACCCTGCCTTTTGCCCGTAGTCAGCTGGCATAGGCTCCAGCTTACCTGCGACGCTGTAGAACAGGATAAAGCGGCGAGAGATAATGAGAACTAAATATTTTCTCAAAAACTTATTCTTGCACTTTTTGCTCACCAGGTCTCGTCTCGTCTTCTTCCGCTTATCCGGGGCCGGGTCGCGGAGGCAGCAGTCTAAGCATGGAAGCCCAAACTTCCCTTTCCCCAGACACCTCGGCCAGCTCCTCGGGAAGAACACCGAGGCGTTCCCAGGCCAGCCGAGAGACATAGTCCCTCCACCAGGTCCACATCATCAATTTTAATATTGCGTAATCTCGGTGTCAGTATATTTTTTATTAATTAAATAAGGGCTATTGAAATGTTTTGTGTCACTTTCTTATAAGTCTCGATGGAGCAATCCATATCATATTTAGTATTAAATTCACTTAATTCAAGTATATTGCCATTTCCATCCATAATATGTACAATAGACCATAAGGTCACGGCCAGTTCTGATCGAGGGAGTCGAGGTGGAGGCTGTTGATTCCTACAAGTACCTCGGGCTGTGGCTGGACAGCAAGCTGGACTGGACTTGCAACACCAACCACCTGTACAGGAAGGTACAGAGCAGGCTATACTTCCTGAGGAGGCTGCGGTCCTTTAACATCTGCAGGAAACTCCTATGGATGTTCTATCAGTCTGTGGTCGCCAGTGTCCTGTTTTACACCGTGGTGTGCTGGGGGGACAGCACATCCAAGAAGGACACATCCAGCCTGGACAAACTGATCAGGAGGGCCGGCTCTGTGGTCTGCATGAAGCTGGACTCTCTAGTGATGGTGTCAGAGAAGAGGACTATGGACAAACTACTGAACATCATGGACGATGCCAGTCACCCTCTGCACACCGTCATGAGCAACCAGAGGAGCCTGTTCAGTGACAGAACGCTCCTTCCCAAGTGCAGGACGAACAGACTTAAAAACTCCTTTGTTCCTCACGCCATCAGACTGTACAGCTCCTCTCTGGGGGTGTAACAGGAGGACAGAAGACGGGAAGGAGCAGTAGCCTAGCCTGACAAAAAGCAATACTGGACAATGTGCAATACCTCTCCTGCTGGACTTTTTTCATATCTTATTTTTTATATTTGTATATGTAAATACTTAATTTATCTAGAAGCTTTTTCTATTTTTTATTCTCTGTTTATCCTGTAATGATGCTGCTGGGATTTTAATTTCCCTGAGGGAACCCTCCCAAAGTGATCAATAAAGTTCTATCTAATCTAATCTAATCTAATCTAATCTAATCTAATCTAATCTAATCTAATCTAATGTTTTTCCATCCATTCTTCCATAAATATCAATTTCCTCCTACTTAATACAACCCCAATTCCAAAAAAGTTGGGACACTGTGTAAACTGTACATAAAAACAGAATGTGAAGATTTGTAAAATCATAGAAACCCTATATTTCATTGAAAATAGTACAAGAACAACATATCAAATGTTGAAACTGAGAAATTTTATTGGTTTTGAAAAATATGTGCTCATTTTGATTTTGATGTCAGCAACATGTTTCAGAAAAGCTGGGACAGGGGCAACAGATGACTGAAAAAGTTGTGTAATGCTAAAAAAAATAATAATAATTTGGTTAATTGGCAACAGATGACTGAAAAAGTTGTGTAATGCTAAAAAAAACAACAACCTAATTTGGTTAATTGGCAACAGGTCAGTAACATGATTAGGTATAAATAGAGCATCCCAGAGAGGCGGAGTCTCTCAGAAGTAAAGATGGGGAGGGGTTCACCACTCTGTGAAGGACTACATGGGCAAACAGTGCAACAATTTAAGAATAACATTCCTCAATGTAAAATTGCAAAGAATTTGGGGATCACATCATCTATGGTCCATAATATCATTAAAGGATTCAGAGAATCTGGAGAAATCTCTGTATGCAAGAGATAAGGCTGAAAACTGACATTGGATGCCTGTGATCTTCAGGCCCTCAGGTAAAACTGCATTAAAAGCAGACACATGTCTGTAGTGTAAATTACTGTATGGGCTCAGGAACACTACAGAAAACCATTGTCTGTGAAAACAGGTCATTACTGCGTCCACAAATGCAAGTTAAAACCAGATATAAACAATATCCAGAAACACCGGCGCCTTCTCTGGGCCCGAGCTCTTTTACGATGGACTGAGGCAAAGTGCAAAATTGTCCTGAGGTCTGCCGAATCAAAAGTAGAAATTCTTTTGAGAAATCATGGACTCCACATCCTCCAGGCTAAAGAGGAGAGGGACCATCCAGCTTATTATCAGTGCACAGTTCAAAATCCAGCATCTGTGATGGTATAAGGGTGCATTAGTGCACATGACATGGGTAGCTTGTACATCTTGGAAGGCGTCATTAATGCTGAACGATATATACATGTTTCAGAGCAATATGCTGCCATCCAGACAAAATCTTTTTCAGGGAAGGCCTTTCATCTTTCAGCAAGACAATGCCAAACCGCTTTCTGCACATATTAAAACTGCATGGCTCCATAGTAAAAGAGTCCAGGTGCTAAACTGGCCTGCCTACAGTCCAGACCTGTCTCCCATTTAAAACATTTGGTGTATTATGAAGTGCAAAATAAGAAAAAGGAGACCCCGAACTGTTGAGCAACTGAAATTGTACATCAGGCAAGAATGGGACAACATTTATTTTTCAAAACTACAGCAATTGGTCTCCTCAGTTCCCAAATGTTTATCGGGTGTTGTTAAAAGTAGATGTGATGCAACACAGTGGTAAATATGCCCCTGTCCCAACTTTTTTGAAATGTGTTGCTGACATCAAATTCAAAATGGCATATACTGTATATTTCAAAAAACAATGAAATTTCTCAGTTTCAACATGTGAAATGTTGTCTTTGTACTATGTTCAATGAAAAATAGGGTTTCCATGTTTTGCAAATTATCACATTCTGACTTTATCTACAGTTTACACAGCGTCCCAACTTTTTTGGAATTGGAATTGTATAACTCTTATTCCACAATGGGACACTATGAGGGTTGAAGTTATGTTTAAAGATCAACTTCCACTAACAATACCTGTTGATGAAAGGTGGAGAGTTTAATAGGCATAATATACATGCATGCATCTTCATCCTATCTGAAAAAGCTGGACGTTGTTTATCATTCTGCTTTGAGGTTTGTAACTGGTGCTGCAGCAAGAGCACATCATTGTAATCTATATGACATGGTGCAGTGGACGTCACTACAGCTTAGAAGGAAATCTCACAGCCTAGTATTTATTACAAAGGCTTTAATGGGTAAACTACCTCCGTACATATGCAATCTACTGATACTGCACCAACACTTACAGTACACGTTCGTCAGTAAAACTCCTCCTTCAGTCTCCACCTACATGGACAGAACTGGGCAAATCTGCCTTTAGTTCATATGCAGCACATGAGTGGAATACATTACAAAATACTTTAAATTTGGACTCCCTACCCTCCTTAAATGTCTTCAAAAATCTTTTAAACTCAGTTCTCACACAACAGTGCCATTGTTTTTCATAATTTTTAACCCTTATATCTTTAATTCATTTTTTTCTTGTCTATAACATCTGGAATGTCTATGGGCTTAGTCTGTGTTTATTTTATTTTCATTTTTTGGAATGCCTGTGTGCTTATATGTGTATGTTGTCTATGTATATTGAAACTTTTTATTTGCTGCCACCTTGGCCAGGACTCCGTGGAAGAAGAGATAATGTATAGTATCTCAATGGGACATTCCTGGTAAAATAAAGGATCAGTAATTTTTTTTTTAGGTATTTCGAAATCACATGTGAATAGAAACTTGATACCTCCGACTTTACTAAATACAAGTGTAGGTAACGAGAACCATATCTTTTCACCGCTTTTTAAAAAGGATTGGAGCCATTTAATTTTTAAAGGTTCCATTCATGATTTCAAAATCAATTGCCTTTATGCCCCCTCCTCATAATTTTTTAGCAAGTCCCTGGTTGCCACTGTAGATAATTTGTCGCTAGAGTTGGCGACTTTTTAGACCCCTTTAGCGATTTTAAGATTTAAAAAAGCCTAGTGACAAATCTAGCGAGTTTTTCACCACACATTAGTGATTGTCTTCAACTCGATACGGCTTTCCTGTTCACATCGCAAGTGCTGTTCAAAAAACAAGTTCGTTCGGCTCACACTGTAACACCTAACTTGTGCTCACGACCAATCACTGATACACAGTCCCGCCCCACGACCAAGTGACGCTTTGTGAGTTCCATTTCCCCTCACGGTCGCGCGTGAAGGGCACGCATGCGCCACTCCGGATAAAACAATAATGAACTATTCTGATGCAGTTCATACGTTATATTCAAATAGTAATAGTTCTATAAAACTTGCTAATGGTACTTCTCCAAGATTTTCTCTGAAACGTGGAGTGAGGCAGGGGTGCCCCCTATCAGTGTGCCTATTTCTTCTTTCTGTGCAACTCAGTTTACATGTCAAACTCAGTCCATTAAAGGGTATGGTCATCGCTAACAGAGAAATATTTATAAGTCAGCTAGCAGATGACACTGCTCTCCTTCTCAGGGATGCTTCGCAAGTATCAGTGGCAATCAGCAGTATCCAGTCCTTTTCGAAAGTCTCCGGACTTTCCCTTAATCTTAATAAATGCGAACTTTTGCCTGTTAAAGACTGTTTGGTAGCCTCAATTCATGGAATTCCTGTGAGAAACTCTGTAACATACCTTGGTATTAAAGTCACTAAAAACGGGCAATCCAGATGCCCTGTAAACTTCACTCCTATTATTGAAAACCCCAAAAAAATCCTTAACCACTGGCTGCAGAGAGACTTGTCTCTGAAGGGAAGAGTTCTGCTCTCGAATGCAGAGGGAATCTCATGTCTAACCTATGCTGCTCAGTCGTTACATGTTGATAACACAACGTGTAAATCGATTGATAAAATGTTACATAATTTATGGAAAAACAAAACCCACTACTTAAGGAAATCTGTCACTTTAAACTCCTATGACAAAGGTGGCTTGAATTGTATTGATTTTGGTGCACTTAATAATACCTTCAAAATAAATTGGATCAAAAAGTATTTGAAAAACCCCACATCTATTTGGAATTTCATTTTGCATCATGTATTCTCAACTTTAGGCGGCCTTAATTTCCTGCTGCTCTGCAATTACAGCATCCCAAAAATACCACTGAAACTTTCTCACTTCCATCGACAGGTTCTTCTCGTGTGGACATTGATTTACAAACACAGTTTCTCTCCGCACAGTTGCTTCATTTGGAATAACCGTAATATTGTTTATAAAAACAAAACACTATTTTTGGATAAATGGTTTAACAACGGAATTGTTATGGTTAGTCAATTGTTCGAAAAAGATGGGTTGCTGTATAATTATTCTGAATTTCTTATGAGATATAATGTACCAATAACACCTAGAGAATTTTCAGTGGTTTTTGATGCTATTCCTTCAGGTCTGTGTATGTTATTCAGGGGCTCTTACAGCTCTCCTCCTTCATCATTCAATCCTCCTGATGCATCACAGTCTTCTCTTGGTAGGGTTTGTTTTTCATCTGGCAAGCTTCTTAACCCCAAAGTAAGAGCCATGTTTCAGGATGGCCTAGTCTCTGTCCCTCCAGCATCATTTTATTGGGCCAATTTTGTGTCTGATATTGAATGGAAAAGTTTGGACGTTACCACAAAGATTTTTTTCTATCAAACAAAGTCAAAAAGAGATCTAATTTAAATTAATACACAAATTCTACCCTGCAAAACAATATTTATCAAGATTTAAGAATGATATTGATGTTAACTGTTCTTTCTGCCAAAAGCATCCTGAAACATCTACTCACTTATTTTGGTCATGTGAATTCACTTATAAATTCTGGATGGACTTCCACAGGTATGTTGCTGATTCTGTCTTTTCTGATTTTCACCTTTACTATAAGAATGTTATTTTTCGATTTCATAATTTTAAATCACAAAGATAAAGTTGCATTCTTTTTTTATAAACATGTTTTTATTTTTAGCAAAGTTTCACATACACAAGTGCAAATTCATCAACAGAAAGCCTGAACTCTTTGTACTTAATAAAGAACTTGAACAATATAGGAGGACAATCTCTTCATCGAAAAATACAAAAGCTTTAAAGACTATCAACATTTGCAAATCGTTAAATTTGTTTACATGAAATATGCTCTCGCACACTTAATTACTCTCTTGTCTATTCTGTTTTTTTCTTATATATATATATCACGGGCGATTGCTCTAAGACAACGAGGGAGGCTCAGCCTCCTCTAAAAATGACGAACATTGTGTAGGATGAATTGCGCTAGGCTTATGTTATAGCCGACCTTATAACATTGCTATTTCAGATCCAGAATCATTGCATTTAAACAGATCACACCGCACTCACGATAAAAAGGTGCCAAACAAAACCAAAAGACTGTTGAAACAAGAAAAAATGTCTGCACACTTAGATCCTTTAGTTCATTTAATTGCCAAGCTTTTGGTCAGAGACCTTCCTCAGGGCACAAACAGATCCAGAATCATAGAAATATGTGTGCTCAACCCAACTACAGCGCGAAATCATTCCGTTATAACTTTCCCCAGTTCGCCTAATGTGTGCGTGAGTTTTTCCCCCTCGTGACAGCGCGATGCAGCCCAGCCTCAGTAGACTTCAATGGCATTCGGGAGCTATGCACTTTTCAATCTCAAAATGCAAGACGGTTATTGGACAAATACTGCGAAAATGCCCACCCACGGACTCCAAGCCTCACAGTGGGAGGGACATGGCAGTTTCCGCGAGGAGACTGGTGATTGGTGAAAGCGGCCAGATATTTTCTTTGATTGACAGCTCGTTTCAAATATAGACAGGCAGCGGTGAATTTCAGTTCAGTTCCATGCAGATTCGCAAGCGCTGTGGTGTATTGTAAGAGATCAGCTTACATTTCGATTTCATTCATTACATACGGTTTCTACCAGCTTTTTTAGTTTGTATATATTTTCATTGTAAATAAAGTGTAAATATAGTGTTGTCAAGTTTGCTATCTTCGTTCCAGAAATTTCGTTTATTTGAGTGACTGAACTTGAACTTGAGGGGGCTAGTCAGCTAGCAAGAAAGCTGCGCACGGATGCCAAGCATTGCTGATTTAATTTTGGCGAAGCCATTTGCCAGTCTTCCTTTTGAGGAAAAAATTAAAATTAAAGAGCAGGGTAGACCAACGCCTCAAATTGACTTGGTGAAAAAGGTAGGGAATAATACTCGTTCCTTTCAGCTCTCCTGGTACGAGAAAGTGAATTGGCTAACAGCAAGTGACCCACATCAACAACAGTAAATAGGCTACTTTAGTAATATGTCATGGATGGACCAAAAATATAGAATCAATTTAAAATGTTTATGCTGAGTATATTATATTGGAATATATATTTTTCTGGATATGAATTAAACACAGCTACAATTTGGAAAACACTTTTAAACAAAAACACAGCCGAGAACATTTCACACTACAGACCTGGATTAAAAAAGTGAAGGGTTATCAAAATTGTCAATAAAACATTTCTCAGTCAAAATAAGTAAAATATAGGGAAAGTGTCATTGAATGAAATGTGTGGCACCCAGCTCTATGTTTGGCTCCCCAAAGTCAGTGCTTGTGCCTATTCCAGAACACTCTGCTGTTACTGCTGAGGTTCCTGACAAAGAGCTGCTTTCAATAATGATCAATTTTTAAACAACATGCCACAATTTTAAAATATAAAATATTAAAATATACCCCCCAACACCACCATCATGTATATTGGACAGTAGGCTAATGGGCCAAAAGAACCTGTTATTTCACAGTTTGTGACGCTGCCAACAATCAGCCAGATCAGAGGCAAGAGTATGGGCAAAATTGATGTGTTTTTTCTTTTAAAATCTGGAAATATCGTAACCGACCAGCCTCCCCTGTTTGAAAGACTACCAGCCGCCACTGATAGTCTGTTCTTGGAATGTCTTGTTCATATCTGTATTTTGCTCTTGATTTCGCTCTGTTTAATTGTACTTAAGTTTAAAAGAGAAAAAAAATAATGAACTATTCTGAGAGTATTGTTTCTGTGTAGCCTGGAAACAGAGTGTAAAGCCAGTATCTCACTGGGCTGCGACTAGTTGGAGACAACAATTACGATAAAATATGCGAATTAGCGACAATTTTCACTTGGAATCACACTTTATTGATATTCGCATATTTTACCGCAATTACTTCAACTAGTCGCAGCTCGGCTTTCCTTCGGCAGGCAGGGAAGTACAGGAAGCCTCACGGAAACTGACTTGACAGCTTTGTTCGCGACAGCTTTGCGACACCAGCGACGCATTTGCGGCTATTTTGACAGAAAGTTTGTCGCACGAATTTTTTGAACATGTTCAAAATTTCAGCGACGAAGGAGCGACACTTTGCGACTCATGAGAGGAAACTGAGAAGCCCCGCGAATGTTTCAAGACACTTTTGAAACTCTCTCGCGAATGACGGTCGCAAGCTGTCGCAGCCCAGTGAGATACTACCCTAAGTGCAACCACACAAGAACAGAAAACCCCTTAGAAGAGCCATGTGGTTTATTCCCTCACCTGCACGTTGTACTTTCTGCGAGCCCTCACCACAGCATGAGACAGGAAAGTGAGCTGGAGAACAGAGGCTGCTCCAGTCAGCAGCACAAAGCCATATTCCTTAGACAACACCGCCATCTTCACCTTGAGCTGAACAAAAACACCTGGATGATCTGGACACAGTAAGAGACATCCGTGTGAAACCTCAACACAGAAAAATAACTCGGGGAAAAAAAGTGTCAACAGGATGTAACAAACATGAACCTGCATGAAACTTAAACTCCAATAACAATACACTTCTGCTAAAATCTCTTTAAAATTATTACTAACTAATTAATTAAATAAAGAGTAGAAGCACAGAGAAACCTACCTGTACCAGCTCAGCTGTGTCCTTCTGCAGAACCGGTCCTGTGACCAGAGACAAAACAAGGCGAGATTTACTTTCAGATTTGACTTCACTGTTCCACCTTAAATTACTGCAGATACAACACATCGCCTTTAGGGGGCACTCATTAGTTTTTTTTCTTTCCAAACGGAATTTCCTTGGCAAAGAATTATTATAAGCCCTATTATTTTTTCATAATTTTACTAACCACACATAAACCACACATTATTACAAACAACCTTAAGAACAATTACTTATCAAAACATAAAGGCCATGAGGGGAAAATAGATGTAATAAAATAAGTAAAGAAAAGAACAAGAACAGTCACTATGGCAACAAATGTAGTTTTTGCTGTTAGTACAATTTTACATAAAAGGGCTCATGTTCAGCGGTTAGCACTGTCGCCTCACAGCAAGAAGGTTCTGGGTTCGAGCCCATGGGCCGACAAGGGCCTTTCTGTGTGGAGTTTGCATGTTCTCCCCATGTCTGTATGGGTTTCCTCCAGATGCTCTGGTTTTCCCCACAGTCCAAAGACATGCAGGTTAGGTTAACTGGTGACTCTAAATTGACCGTAGGTGTGAATGTGAGTGTGAATGGTTGTTTGTCTCTGTGTCAGCCCTGTGATGATCTGGTGACTTGTCCAGGGTGTACCCCACCTCTTGCCCATAGTCAGCCGGGATAGGCTCCAGCTTGCCTGCGACCCTGTATAGGATAAGCGGCTAGAGATCATGGATGGATGGAAGAGCAAGAACAGTCACTTTGGCAACAAATGTAGTTTTTGCTGTTAGTACAATTTTCTATAAAAGGGCTCATGTTCTGGGGTGGCATGGTGGTGTAGTGGTTAGCACTGTCGCCTCATAGCAAGAAGGTCCTAGGTTTGAGCCCAGAAGCCGACAAGGGCCTTTCTGTGTGGAGTTTTCATGTTCTCCACGTGGGGTTCCTCCAGGTGCTTTGGTTTCCCCCAAAGGCATGCAGGTTAGGCTAATTGGTGGCTCTAAATTGACCATAGGTGTGAATAGTTGTCTGTGTCAGCCCTGTGATGACCTGGTGACTTGTCCAGGGTGTACCCTGCCTCTTGCCCATAGCTGGGATAGGCTCCAGCTTGCCTGTGACCCTGTAGGCTATAGATAATGGATGGGATCATGTTCTGTTGTATAAAATACCTCATTTTCCTTCATGAGGCAATCTTCAGTCAGTCTAGTGTTTGATTATTTAAAATATCTTAGGCCATCAAAATCAAAAATCAAAGGGACTTCCTAACCTAGAATTTATCTCCAGTCTGGGTCAAAGTCATCTTCTGCCTTAAAAGTATCCTAATACAGTACATGCTCCTTCTGGCAGGGGGACTACCAATGGAAATTAGCCTTTTGGCTATAATTGGGTGCATTTACATTTTCTCTGTAAAATGTCAATTAATGTACAATGTCCCTCTATAACAAATAAAAGTTAAATAAAATAAATAAACATGGCACAAAACAACGATCAATTTCAGACTACTGGTTGAGAGGTTAAAACATCTTGTTCCAACAAATCACCACAAAACTTCAGGGACATCCTAAACAGCATCATTTGTCTCCAGTCTTTCTCAAAGGCCCTGTTTACATTTGGGTTTAAAATGCATCTTGTTTCACAAGTGGACAGCTGAGGTACATCGCCATTTACACCTGTGCATATCATGTGTGTATCAAGGTATCCAGCTGACCACTTGGGTTCAGATCTTGTGGCTGTCTACATCACTTCCGCTAGAAGGTCAAAGGGCCCCGCGCATATCTATCCATCTGTAGCTGCTTATTCTGTTCTACAGGGTCGCAGGCAAGCTGGAGCCTATCCCAGCTGACTATGGGTGAGAGGGGCCCTGCGCATAGTTATGTTAAAAACATTAAAGCTGCAGCATACTTTCATTATTTTCTTGCAATCCAACCACATACATCAGTGCTCCTTTCCATTTTTTTTTTAGTGTTGGTGAACTGTTACCAAAACAACCAACACATTCTGCATTGATGATGTATTTTCCTCTTATTTCCTTGTCAGGGATGCAACAGGATGCATTAACATTTACACTACAAAAGATCTGTGGTCAAAAGTGCCCCAGACCACCTCACCTAGCATTGTACAGTTGTGATCCCATCACCCATGACACATTTTAAAATCAACTGTAAATAGGGTGAAAATCTTCTTCACCTTTTAAAGTATCCTAAAACATGGCATAAAATTCCTAATTATCCAATATGAGTCCATGTTTCAGACACCACTGAGGCCACTGGATGCCTGATTAAAACATCTGGGGCTTCCAAAATCTCATCACAACCTAAAAGAATATCATGATGGGGACATTTGTCTTTGTAGTCTAACCCAACTTTTTGTCTTTACCCTTAAAAGGATCCTAATACATTATTTCACATTTTTGTGTTCAATTTTGGGGCGGCACGGTGGTGTAGTGGTTAGCGCTGTCGCCTCACAGCAAGAAGGTCCTGGGTTCGAGCCCCGGGGCCGGCGAGGGCCTTTCTGTGCGGAGTTTGCATGTTCTCCCCGTGTCCGCGTGGGTTTCCTCCGGGTGCTCCGGTTTCTCCCACAGTCCAAAGACATGCAGGTTAGGTTAACTGGTGACTCTAAATTGACCGTAGGTGTGAATGTGAGTGTGAATGGTTGTCTGTGTCTATGTGTCAGCCCTGTGATGACCTGGCGACTTGTCCAGGGTGTACCCCGCCTTTCGCCCGTAGTCAGCTGGGATAGGCTCCAGCTTGCCTGCGACCCTGTAGAAGGATAAAGCGGCTAGAGATAATGTGGTGTGATGTGTGTGTGTGTTCAATTTTTGAGTTTATACTATCAGTAGAATGATATAATTTAACCTAGCCTAGCAAGAATTAACAAACTATAATGTTATTTATGGTTTTCCATAGCACCTTCACTGAATTAATGAGAAAAACAACAACAAAATTCTTTTTGATTTGCCATTAAATATAAATAAACATGACAAGCAGGAAATAGACTAACCAAAAAACATTGAAAGCCATTAAACAATGTAAATTTCAAACTGGGCAGCATGACAGATGAGTTTCACACACATCGCTCTACATTCATTCATCAGATCTAAAACATAAAATATGCTAAGAAAATAAAACAACAAAACATCAATAAATAGAATATTTTTCTAGTTGCCTTTCTGCCCATGAGGACAGTGTGGAGTAAATGGTAGATACTGTTGTAGAACTAACAGTGGTTGTTTAGACTTTAGACTCCAGACTTTGTCATATTACAGATGATACAGTCTATGTGGCATAAAAAAGTATAATGGTTGGTTAACCATTAATGACGATAGAAGAGAAGATCTGGCTTTTGAATTCTTAAGGGTGATTGGACTGAAGTCATGGCAGAGAAAACTGGCCAAGTCAACAAATTGTATGTTCTGACTTTTAAGTACAGCTGATTGAATAATTCCCTATAAAAAATTAAAATAAAAAAAGCCTCTTACTAGCAAAGAAAGGGCAAATTTCATGATTGCAAAAAGTATAAATTGTCAGGTGGCACTGGTATAGTGGTATCATGCAAAATAACCGTTCCTGTGGCCTGGGTTTAATTCCTGGGTAATGCCCACATTTTAAAGCAGTGGTGGCTCAACAGTTAAGGTTGTAAGTTACTGAGCAAAAGGTTGAGGGTTCAAGCTGCCACTGTTGGGCCCTTGAGCAAAGCCCTTATCTTTCTGCTCCAGGGATGCTCTATCATGGCCGAATCCAGCTTCCTAACAAGCTGGGATGTACAAAGAAAAGGACTTCACTGTGCTATAATGTATATGTGATAAAATAAAGGCTTCTTCTTAATTGGAAATCCGGGGGACAAAATCTTAAAGAAGCTCAACTATAATACAAGTCAGTGTAATCACAATGGGGTAAATATTAATATATTCCAAATATGTTTACAATTAATCTCATAATAGATAACAATAAGATGTTAAAGAGTTACACATCTCCCCATTGGGGAATCGAACCCAGGCTTCTACATGATAGGCAGAGATACTGTCCACTACACTAACAAGGAGTACTTAATTGAGTTAAACAAGTTTACATTTGTGTTGTATAATATATAGATTTAAGCACTGCCTAAAAACGGAGCTCCCATCTGTTTCTGGGTTGTAGAATTTTCTTAGAGCCAGCCTCTTTTGTTTTATTTCTTTACCGGCTAACACTGGCCACTGGGTGGTGTGTAGGACTGGTAATTACTAACACTGACCACTAGGCGGTGTTTTGGACTGGTAATTACTAACACTGGCCACTAGGCGGTGTGTAGGACTGGTAATTACTAACGATGGCCACTAGGCGGTGTGCAGGACTGGTAATTACTAACACTGGCCACTAGGCGGTGTGCAGGACTGGTAATTACTAACACTGGCCACTAGGCGGTGTTTAGGACTGGTAATTACTAACACTGGCCACTAGGTGGTGTGCAGGACTGGTAATTACTAACACTGACCACTAGGCGGTGTTTAGGACTGGTAATTACTAACACTGGCCACTAGGCGGTGTGTAGGACTGGTAATTACTAACACTGGCCACTAGGCGGTGTTTAGGACTGGTAATTATGTTTGCTCATTTGAAGTATAATACCTGCCTGACTTAGGCTACGTTTACATTAGACCGTATCTGTCTCGTTTTCTTCGCGGATGCACTGTCCGTTTACATTAAACCGCCTGGAAACGCCGGGAAACGGGAATCCGCCAGCGTCCACGTATTCAATCCAGATCGTGTCAGCTCTGGTGCTGTGTAAACATTCAGAATACGCGGATACGCTGTGCTGAGCTCTAGCTGGCGTCTCATTGGACAACGTCACTGTGACATCCACCTTCCTGATTCGCTGGCGTTGGTCATGTGACGCGACTGCTGAAAAACGGCGCGGACTTCCGCCTTGTATCACCTTTCATTAAAGAGTATAAAAGTATGAAAATACTGCAAATACTGATGCAAATACTGCCCATTGTGTAGTTATGATTGTCTTTAGGCTTGCCATCCTTCCACTTGCAAGTAGTAAGTGATATGCGCTGGGATCACACACACAGCGGCTCAGTCCCGAATCGTGGCTTGTGCACTTCACTCGTGTGCTGTGTGAGCTGCGCAGGGCCGGAGTGCGCACCCTCCAGAGGGCACTCGCTGTTCAGGGCGGAGTGATTTGGAGCGCAGGATGCCTGCGGAGCCGAGCGTATCCGTGTATTGGCGTTGCTATGTGCACGCTAATCGTGTATTGGTGTTGCTGTGTGCACACTAATCGTTTTAAAAACGTTAATCTGATGATCCGCTGATACGGTCTAATGTAAACATGTGCTTAGAATAAATGTAGAAAATAGAGTGTTTACAAAACATTACATGGATACAACTCATCAGGGGGCGGCACGGTGGTGTAGCGGTTAGCACTGTTGCCTCACTGCAAGAAGGTCTGGGTTTGAGCCCCGTGGCCAACAAGGGCCTTTCTGTGTGGAGTTTGCATGTTCCGTGTGGGTTTCCTCCGGGTGCTCTGGTTTCTCCCACAGTCCAAAGACATGCAGGTTAGGTTAACTGGTGACTCTAAATTGACCGTAGGTGTGAATGTGAGTGTGAATGGTTGTCTGTGTCTATGTGTCAGCCCTGTGACGACCTGGCGACTTGTCCAGGGTGTACCCCGCCTTTCGCCCGTAGTCAGCTGGGATAGGCTCCAGCTTGCCTGCGACCCTGTAGAACAGGATAAAGAGATAATGAGATGAGATGAGACTCATCAGGCTCGCCTGGCATTGGGTTGGCTCATTTAATTGGAGACTTGCTTAATGGCTCCTATTTAGTATAGTGGTCTGTATCTCTGTCTGTCATGTGGAAGCTCTGGGGTCGATTCCCAGATGGGGAGACTTGCTACTTCTGACACCTTAGTACTGTTCTATTAGTACTACAGCTCATTATTATTCATTCAACAGGCTGAACTTTGTGGACAGCTGATCATTATTCCTATTGTTTTGTCTATTTACAGCATTTTTATATTTATATGTCGCATTTTACTAGATTTAACTCCGATTATTTGCAGTTCCAGAAATGCTTATCAAAGAACTTCAACTATTCCACAAATGGTTGAACGGGACTTTAACTGAGAATCCATGCAGTCAAACAATTAAATGTGGAATAAAGAAGGTGAAAGTGTCACCTCTGATGGTATCAAAAATTAAGTGAAACAGAATGCAAAACATTTTTCTTGTGTTCCTTTTGGCTTCCGATAAAGAAAACATCACTATAAACAGTGCTTTTCTCTTTTTCCTGTCATAGAGAAATGCTTTAAAACATGCCATGGAACAGCAGGCAGCAGATTTATAAGTGCTGCTTATGAGTGAAGAAATTACTATCCATGTCTATGAGCCACTGGAGAGTGGATCCACTGGAGAGTGGGGGAAAAGAATCACCATTTGGCACAGTACTAGACAGTATTTTCGAAAAAAGAAAACTTGACATCAGTAAATGACAGATACACTGTAAACTAGAAGGGCACATGGTAGAGTACATACAGTACCTCCACCAAGCCACATATTATCAACATCAAAATGAAATCACTTGAACCTAGGATAATACTAAAGCTGTTCACCAAATTTCATCAAAATCCATTCACTACTTTTTGAGTTACATTGGGAACAGACAAAAAAAAAAATCCTGAATCCACGTACATATCTGGACTTGCAACAAAATCTTATCAATTATTCCTCGGCCCATGGCCCACCTTTCCTCAAAATTTCATCAAAATCTGTTCACTACTTTTTGAGTTACATTGGGAAAAGTCAAACAAACAAACAAGCAAACAAATGGCAGCAAAAACATAACCTTCTCCAACAAAGTTGGCAGAGGTAATCAATGCTATTTCCAACAGCTAATTGGGTTATGGTCTATCAGTTCGGCAAAACTAGAGACACAGCCTCACCAGTGGAAAATTGGTTTCATACAACAAAGAAGTCATTTTGCACCGACACACTGGAGATTTTATTCAGCTGATGGTGATGATTTCAGCTAATAGGTTATAAAGAAGTCAGCAAAGATAAACAATAATTTTCTATTGTTAAACATGAACCTCATGAAGTTCTGCCTCAGAATGAACATTGTGGAAAAAAGGACCAGCAAAAAGGCATCAGAATACTTCACTGCCCCAAAGACAGACAATACCAGTCAGTCACTTGGGTATGATCACTTGGGCAGGGTATGGCAAATATAGTGCAAGTATGATTAGATTCCCAAGCACTCGCTCTATAGAAAATCTTCTGTTTGCCATGAAACAAGGATCATTGTGATCACTCTTACAAACTGTACAGATGGTAAATTTGCCTGTCTGGGAAAGTATTGGGATGGTTTTGGAGCAGAAGATGACCTGCCATATAGATTACAGACAAGGAATATACTGGGAGCATAGATTCTCATCTCAAAGATATCCAGTGCCTCTAAGACACAGAAAAAAGTCTGAGAAATGGTAACTTATGACATTTTTAAACAATTATTATTTAATAATAGTATAATGTTTTTACACCTATAGAATATATTCCGTGAAAATAGTAAACATGCCAGGGACATGTCAGGCAGACAGTGTAAATTCTACTATGTAAAAAAACAAACTGTTACAGAATCCTCCATGTTTATTAATTTATTAGTTTTAGCATTCAGGAGAGACTCAGAGTACAAACGCTGCTCCTCCACATCGAAAGGAGTCAGTTGAGGTGGTTCGGGCACCTTGTTAGGATGCCCCCTGGACATCTCCCAAGTGAGGCTCTCTGGGCATGCCCCACTGGGAGGAGACCCCAGGGCAGACCTAGGACACGCTGGAGAGATTACATCTCTCGGCTGGCCTGGGAATGCCTCGGTATTCCCCCAGAAGAACTGGTGGAGGTGGCCGGGGAGAGGGAAGTCTGGGCAGCTTTGCTTAGGTTGCTACCACCGCGATCTGGATAAGCAGTAGAAAATGGATGGATGGGAAGTTTTAGCATTATTCAAAGAAATCCTCTGAGCAAGTCTTGGAAATGTTTACAAAGTCACCATTTTGCACCATGAGAAAAAAAACTGTTAAAATGTCCACACTATGAGGCAATGAAATGAAATGATTCAGCTGGCTAGATTTGAAAAAAGAAGTACAGTGGTGCTTGAAAGTTTGTGAACCCTTTAGAATTTTCTATATTTCTGCATAAATATGACCTAAAACATCATCAGATTTTCACACAAGTCATAAAAGTAGATAAAGAGAACCCAGTTAAACAAATGAGACAAAAATATTATACTTGGTCATTTATTTATTGAGGGAAGTGATCCAATATTACATATCTGTGAGTGGCAAAAGTATGTGAACCTTTGCTTTCAGTATCTGGTGTGACCCCCTTGTGCAACAATAACTGCAACTAAACATTTCCGGCAACTGTTGATCAGTCCTGCACACCGGCTTGGAGGGATTTTAGCCCATTCCTCCGTACAGAACAGCTTCAACTCTGGGATGTTGGTGGGTTTCCTCACATGAACTGCTCGCTTCAGGTCCTTCCACAACATTTCCATTGGATTAAGTTCAGGACTTTGACTTGGCCATTCCAAAACATTAACTTTATTCTTCTTTAACCATTCTTTGGTAGAACGACTTATGTGCTTAGGGTCGTTGTCTTGCTGCATGACCCACCTTCTCTTGAGATTGAATTCATGGACAGATGTCCTGACTTTTCCTTTAGAATTCGCTGGTATAATTCAGAATTCATTGTTCCATCAATGATGGCAAGCCGTCCTGGCCCAGATGCAGCAAAACAGGCCCAAACCATGATACTACCACCACCATGTTTCACAGATGGGATAAGGTTCTTATACTGGAATGCAGTGTTTTCCTTTCTCCAAACATAACGCTTCTCATTTAAACCAAAATTAAACCAAAAAACCAAATTTAAAACAAATTTAAACCAAAAAATTCTATTTTGGTCTCATCCGTTCACAAAACATTTTTCCAATAGCCTTCTGGCTTGTCCACGTGATCTTCAGCAAACTGCAGACGAGCAGCAATGTTCTTTTTGGAGAGCAGTGGCTTTCTCCTTGCAACCCTGTCATGCACACCATTGTTGTTCAGTGTTCTCCTGATGGTGGACTCATGAACATTAACATTAGCCAATGTGAGAGAGGCCTTCGGTTGCTTAGAAGTTACCCTGGGGGGGGGCGTCGTGGCTCGGGTGGCTCGGGCGCCGTGCCGTGAATCCGGGGACCCGGGTTCGGTTCCGGCCCGGGGTCGTTTCCCGGTCCCTCCCCGTCTCTCTCTCCTGCTCATTTCCTGTCCTGTCTCTGCACTGTCCTGTCCAATGGGGGTGAAAAAAGCCCCAAAAAATATCTTTAAAAAAAAAAAAAAGAAGTTACCCTGGGGTCCTTTGTGACCTTGCCAACTATTACACGCCTTGCTCTTGGAGTGATCTTTGTTGGTCGACCACTCCTGGGGAGGGTAACAATGGTCTTGAATTTCCTCCATTTGTACACAATCTGTCTGACTGTGGATTGGTGGCATCCAAACTCTTTAGAGATGGTTTTGTAACCTTTTCCAGCCTGATGAGCATCAACAACGCTTTTTCTGAGGTCCTCAGAGATCTCCTTTGTTCGTGCCATAATACACTTCCACAAACATGTGTTGTGAAGATCAGACTTTGATAGATCCCTGTTCTTTAAATAAAACAGGGTGCCCACTCACACCTGATTGTCATCCCATTGATTGAAAACACCTGACTCTAATTTCACCTTCAAATTAACTGCTAATCCTAGAGCTTCACATACTTTTGCCACTCACAGATATGTAATATTGGATCATTTTCCTCAATAAATAAATGACCAAGTATACTATTTTTGTCTCATTTGTTTAACTGGGTTCTCTTTATCTACATTTAGGACTTGTGTGAAACTCTGATGATGTTTTAGGTCATATGCATGCAGAAATATAGAAAATTCTAAAAGGTTCTCAAACTTTCAAGCACCACTGTAAGTGTAGATGAGAAAATACACTTCAGTGAAGCTGAGTTAGAGGCGCTTGTATGTGACCTGTGCCTCTGATTCACATTAACAAATTACATGTTCACACTAAACTCTATTAACTATGCTTTAGTATGAGATTCCTGTGTGTGCAATTGTGATTAGGCTAATGATAAAATTAATATTGAATTTAATTATTTTCATGTGAATCAAACATTTTCATATTGTTAAACTGTTACACTACCAGACATGAGTATAATCCTACATGTACATTAATGATTAAATTGATAAATTGAGGAAACGAATCATTGGATCATAAGCAAATCTGAATGAAAAGACTTTGAATGAATAAGGAACACTGTGTTGTTAATGTTTGAAAATATGGAATAAGCTGAGAATACTGAATGCTTTGTGTGGAAATATTTGGCTTAAATAGAGCATTTTAGGATAAACTACGGGTCAGGTTGGAGACAAATTATCCAATATTTTTACGGAGTCTCTTTGTTTCAGACTGTAGTGAGATTTTGGTGGCCCAAAATGTTTTAAACCTCAAACACAGCTAAACATTTAAAGAAACATTTAAAGAAACATTAAAGGCTCCTTAAAGAAAATTAGGCATTTTAGACAATCTAACGTGATCCATTTAAAGCTAGACAGCCTTTCGATTTCATAAAATCTGTGAAATTTAGTTCCCTCTGAAATTTGGTCATTGTGATATATGTTTATTTTTATAATATCTCCCCCCCCCAAAAAAAACCCAGGCCATTCTGTGGCTGGGAAGTTATTTAATTTGAAGGGATTCCCAAGCAAATAATGTGCATGAAATTGCTCACTTCGCGCAATCAAGTAGACAGAGGAACACGGCGTACTTCCGGTTCACGGGTCTTGCAGATGTTGCAGTCTGTAGGTGGACACGTGAGAGACGTTCCTAGTGTGCGCATGCGCAAGTTTACCTTCTTCTTCTTTTGGGTTTTACGGCAGCTGGCATCCAGTGTTGCATTACTGCTATCTACAGGTTTACCTTTGACCGTGCACTGACAGTTCCATCATTCTGTCGCTAAACAAACAGCTGATCACACCGAGGTGCTCGCTGACCGCCAATATTTATTAGTTTGGTCCTGCATCTCCTTTCCTTCGCAACATAACATCTTTTCTTCTTGCTTTCCATTACTGTAGTCGGTCTTTCACATTTCATTCGCACACTCACGTCATCCATTTTTCTCTCCTGTTTCAAATTTGTATCCCACAATGCCTTGCACAAACGGGGAAAGCCCACAATGTGATGCCTGACGTAGTATCTTGAATTGGGTCATGGTCAAGCAAGAAAAAAAATAGAGAATTTAGGGACACCTGGCCCTAAATTCATTAATTTCTCAGTTTAAAAAAAACTAATAAAATTGGAAGTCTGTGATTTGAATTCAGTAGCTTTTGGTCCACTAAACAAAAATAATTGGGTGTCAGGGAAAATTCTTTTTATGACCTACACTTGAAAAATCTGAAAGGTAGTGTAGCTTTAAGGGTGAAATTTTTGAAAATTGCTGATTCACTGCTGTTTACATACTACATAGATTAACTCTGCTGTTATTTAAGGTGGAAAGGTGAATGCAAATAAGACACCAGCTTCAGTTAAACAAAGAAAAAAAGGGCATGGGTGTGACTCACAGGACTCGTTTTATCACCAGGGTTGATCCAACCCAGCTAATGGTCGCACGGCTGAAACTTTAGAAATGTTTTAATTTGAATTTAATGAGACATTAAGTAACATGTCATTGTGAAGAACTTATCTGACCATCAAACAGCTTAAATCTGCTGAAAGTCTTTTTAGTGATGTGTTAGATGGTTTGTGCAGTTTAACCTTTGTTTTCTGGAGTATAGGCTGAATCATGGTTTAAGCAAACACCAGCTCATTCACTACTCCGTGTGTCCTTTATTATAAAGTGCATACAGGGTGTGGTTGCCATGTTAATTCACTTTAATACACTGTCCATTTTCCATTAAACAAAATACTCTTACAGGCCATGGAAGGTAATAATATTACCCTTAAGATATTATATTACTCACAAGATTTGGGAAATATCAATTTCCATTAAAATTCTTTGTAATTTGTATATTTTTCACGTCAACACTATGGTGTCCATGTTTGTTTGTTTGTTTATTACTTGTACTTTTGGTTACTTTGTTTTTGTGGTTACTACTTAAATCGTTGCATCCATAGTTCATTTAATTTCAATTTGACAAAGAAAGCAGGCGGTACGGTGGTACAGTGGTTAGCGCTGTCGCCTCACAGCAAGAAGGTCCAGGTTCGAGCCCCGTGGCCGGCGAGGGCCTTTCTGTGCGGAGTTTGCATGTTGTCCGCGTGGGTTTCCTCCGGGTGCTCCGGTTTCCCCCACAGTCCAAAGACATGCAGGTTAGGTTAACTGGTGACTCTAAATTGACCATAGACGTGAGTTTGAATGGTTGTCTGTGTCTATGTGTCAGCCCTGTGATGACCTGGCGACTTGTCCAGGGTGTACCCCGCCTTTCGCCCGTAGTCAGCTGGGATAGGCTCCTGCGACCCTGTAGAAGGATAAAGCGGCTAGAGATAATGAGATGAGACAAAGAAAGCTTTGTAATTATGAGATTATGACCTACATTACATTTTATGAATGTAAGTTAATAAGTTACAGCATCGTGGTAAATTATTTATTGAGATTACTTCACATCATAGGGCTATATTCTGTCTGTCCTTGAAAGGATGTTAAGGTTAAAGTTCAGTGTTCTCCACCAGATGATGCTATTCTCAACAAAAGTCTCTAGTGGATAATGCTGAATTAAAGCAAATTACTACTTATCAGACCTCTTTTTTTCCAGGCAGACACCAATTTTTGGACGCCTACCTAATGTTTCCTGCATTTTACAAAGACATGACCTCTTCCTCTTTCCTCTTCATGTATAACTTGGATGTCCTGCACTTTTGTGGATAGTTGTCGTCAGGGTTTAGACATATCATACATCACCACACACCTGATATTAGGCTTGCATTTGGACACCTGCAATCAATAAGCAATTTTGCACCTGCAACAACATACACTTATATGTTCCCTCGCAATCACCTTGGCAAAGCCAAGTATGTTGCAAGCCTCATATGTTACTTGAGCAGAGGACAGTGCTAGCTTTACAACCCCGATTCCAAAAAAGTTGGGACAAAGTACAAATTGTAAATAAAAATGGAATGCAATGATGTGGAAGTTTCAAAATAACATATTTTATTCAGAATAGAACATAGATGACATATCAAATGTTTAAACTGAGAAAATGTATCATTTAAAGAGAAAAATTAGGTGATTTTAAATTTCATGACAACAACACATCTCAAAAAAGTTGGGACAAGCCCATGTTTACCACTGTGAGACATCCCCTTTTCTCTTTACAACAGTCTGTAAACATCTGGGGACTGAGGGGACAAGTTGCTCAAGTTTAGGGATAGGAATGTTAACCCATTCTTGTCTAATGTAGGATTCTAGTTGCTCAACTGTCTTAGGTCTTTTTTGTCATATCTTTCGTTTTATGATGCGCCAAATGTTTTCTATGGGTGAAAGATCTGGACTGCAGGCTGGCCAGTTCAGTACCCGGACCCTTCTTCTACGCAGCCATGATGCTGTAATTGATGCAGTATGTGGTTTGGCATTGTCATGTTGGAAAATGCAAGGTCTTCCCTGAAAGAGACGTCATCTGGATGGGAGCATATGTTGCTCTAAGAACCTGGATATACCTTTCAGCATTGATGGTGTCTTTCCAGATGTGTAAGCTGCCCATGCCACACGCACTAATGCAACCCCATACCATCGAGATGCAGGCTTCTGAACTGAGCGCTGATAACAACTTGGGTTGTCCTTCTCCTCTTTAGTCTGAATGACACGGCATCCCTGATTTCCATAAAGAACTTCAAATTTTGATTCGTCTGACCACAGAACAGTTTTCCACTTTGCCACAGTCCATTTTAAATGAGCCTTGGCCCAGAGAAGACGTCTGCGCTTCTGGATCGTGTTTAGATACGGCTTCTTCTTTGAACTATAGAGTTTTAGCTGGCAACGGCGGATAGCACGGTGAATTGTGTTCACAGATAATGTTCTCTGGAAATATTCCTGAGCCCATTTTGTGATTTCCAATACAGAAGCATGCCTGTATGTGATGCAGTGCCGTCTAAGGGCCCGAAGATCACGGGCACCCAGTATGGTTTTCCGGCCTTGACCCTTACGCACAGAGATTCTTCCAGATTCTCTGAATCTTTTGATGATATTATGCACTGTAGATGATGATATGTTCAAACTCTTTGCAATTTTACACTGTCGAACTCCTTTCTGATATTGCTCCACTATTTGTCGGCGCAGAATTAGGGCGATTGGTGATCCTCTTCCCATCTTTACTTCTGAGAGCCGCTGCCACTCCAAGATGCTCTTTTTATACCCAGTCATGTTAATGACCTATTGCCAATTGACCTAATGAGTTGCAATTTGGTCCTCCAGCTGTTCCTTTTTTGTACCTTTAACTTTTCCAGCCTCTTATTGCCCCTGTCCCAACTTTTTTGAGATGTGTTGCTGTCATGAAATTTCAAATGAGCCAATATTTGGCATGGAATTTCAAAATGTCTCACTTTCGACATTTGATATGTTGTCTATGTTCTATTGTGAATACAATATCAGTTTTTGAGATTTGTAAATTATTGCATTCCATTTTTATTTACAATTTGTACTTTGTCCCAACTTTTTTGGAATCGGGGTTGTAGGTCCACATGCATAAAGTTTAATCAGTAGAGGCTGTGTTTGAAATGTGTTTCAGCCTATTATACTGTATTCTGCAAGGAAGTAAGAAAACAGTCGGGAACCAGCCAGTTAAACTAAAGAGCTTTTATGAACAATACAACCTTGATTTAAAAAGTAATAAATGGGATGCTGTATAAAACATAAATAAAAAGAGAACGCAATGATTTGCAGATCATTTTCAACTTATATTCAGTTGAATACATTAAAATAACAATAAATGTAATGTGCTGATAAACATTTTTTTGTAAATATACACTCATTCTGTAATTTGATGCCTACAACACACTACAAAAAATATTGGGATGGGGCAGCAAAAAAACTGGGAAAGTTGTGGAATGCTAAAAAAAAGCCGTTTGGAACATTCTACAGGTAAGCAGGTTAATTTGTAAATCGAAAGGCTCTGCTACTCATCAGCAAGGATGGGATGAGGTTCACCACTTTGTGAAAAACTGTGTGGGCAAATAATCCAATAGTTTAAGAACATCGTTCCTCAACGTACAATCACAAGGAATTTAGAAATTTTTCCATTGACAATCCCTAATATCATCAAAAGGTTCAGAGAATCCAGAGAACTCTCTGCCCATAAGGGGCAAGGCTGAAAACCAACAGTGAATACCCATGACCTTCGATTCTTCAAATGGCACTGCATTAAAAACCAACACAATTATAGAAAGGATATTACTTCATGGACTCGGGAATACTTTGGAAAGCAGTTATCAGTAAACACAGTTCGTTACTGCATCTATCATGCAAAGCAAAAGCCATGACTGAGATGTACTGATGCAAAGTGGAAAAGTATGCTGTGGTCCACAAGTCCACATTTTTAACTGTTTTGGAAATCATGGATAGAATAGAATAGAATGCTTTTACTGTCACTGTACAAATGTACAACGAAATTTAGTTCATCATAGGAGAGCAAAGCTGCAGCATACGTGCATGCCACCACTCTTGGGCACTTCAGCCCAAGGCCATCCCATGTTAACCTAACTGCATGTCTTTAGACATTGTGTCCTCTGGGCTAAAGAGGAAAAAGACCATTCAGAATGTTACCAGAACAAAGTTCAAAGGCCAGCATCTTCAATGGTACGGGGGTGTATTAATACCCATGGCATGGGTAACTTGCATATCTGTGAAGACACCATTAATGCTCTCATAGCAACATATGCTGCCATCCAGGTGATATCTTTTTCAGGAACATCCCTACTTATTCCATCCCTAAAGCAAGATAATGCCAAGCCACATACACATGTTACAACAGCATGGCTTTGTAGTAAAAGAGTGTGGGGGCTAAACTGGTCTGCCTGCAACCCATTGAATATGTTTGGCACATTATGCAGTGAAAACTAGAACAGAGACCCCAGATTGCTGAGCAACTGAAGTCTTTTATCAAGCAAGAATGAGAGAGAATTTCATGTTCAAAATTTCCCAAAAGCTGACTGAGTGTTGTGAAAAGAAAAGGTGATATAACACAGTGGTAAACATGTCCCTGTTCCAACTTTTTAGGAATGTTTTGCAGACATTAAATTCAGAATTAATGTATATTTACAAAAAAAACAACAACAACATTTATCATGAACATTCAACATTAATATCTTGTCTTTATATTTTATTAAATTGCATATACAATATGTTGAAAAGGATTTGCAAATCATTACATTTGGGTTTATTTACATTTTGCACAGCATCCCAACATTTTTGGAATTGGCATTGTATTATATTAAATAATCAGTACTTATATTATTTGAAGCCTATTGCTCAGTGCTGGCCAAAATTATTTTTATCATGCAGTACAAATACTAAAGAATTCAGACATAAATTCACGAACAGATTTGCTCTTTTATATAGGCACCCTATTTTTAGTATAAATTTTATTATAGCTTTTTTTGTGACTTCTTCATTATCAAATCAGTACAAAACATTTTAGATTTCCAAAGATTAGTTTTCCAGCACAAAATTAAATGTTACAGAGAAATGTTTGTATCTCAGTAAAGAAAGCAACATATTACATAACAGACCACTTTTCAGGCAAAAACCTAATGAAGGCTGCTGAGTTTTGCTGCCAAAATAAGAAGCAAGTATGACAGTCAGCGTCTCCAGAAGAACTGGATCTGCAGGAGCTGGTTCTGCAAGATGTTCAGTGAAAGTTTCAGCTCATTTCCTTATAAAACTTCATACATTATACCTGAGTGGCATGGTGGTGTAGTGGTTAGCGCTGTCACCTTATAGCAAGAGGGTCCGGGTTTGAGCCCCATGGCCAGTGAGGGCCTTTCTGTGTGGAGTTTGCATGTTGTCTGTGTGGGTTTGCTCTGGTTTCCCCCAAAAACGTGGAGGTTAGGTTAACTGGTGACTCTAAATTGAGTGTGAATGGTTGTATGTGTCAGCCCTGTGATAACTTGGTGACTCGTCCAGGGTGTACCTGGCCTTTCGCCTGTAGTCAGCTGGGATAGGCTCCAGCTTGCCTGTGACCCTGTAGAACAGGATAAAGTGGCTAGAGATAATGAGATGAGACATTATACCTGAGACCATTATTTTATTTTACACCAAAGGATCATGACATCAAATATTGACATATTTGAAGGATAAGCCTATTGAATTTCTTGTAACCATGAGTTGTAATACAAATAGAAAGGTAATAAGACAGGCGTCTCCCCTTCGGGGAAGCTGTTCAAAATTCTATTCTATTCAGAGATCTATAAAAATGCTGTACATGGACAAAACAAATGGAACAATGGTCAAGTGTCCATGAATGTTTGGCTATGCAGTGTATATTTGGAGTATAAGCCTATTAAATCTCTTGTAATCATGAGTTACAATACAAATAGAGTAGTAATAAGATATTAAAGATTTGCACCTCTAAGGACATCATCTCCCGAAAAGCAACAGTATGGAGACCCTGTAACAAGCTTGGGAAGATCTGGAAGTCAGACCTTTCAAGTAAGCTCAAAGTACGTCTCTTTCTTTCGACAGTGGAGTCAGTGCTCTTATACGGTTGCGAAGCATGGACTCCTAAACTGGAGAAACAGCTAGACGGTTGCTATATGAGGATGTTGAGATGTGTTCATAACATAAAATGGGACCAACACTGCACAAATAAAGAGCTGTATGCTGGACTCCCCAAACTATACTATAAAGTACGAGCCAGACGTCTGAGGTTTGCTGGACACTGTTTCAGAAATAACAAGGAAGTAGTGTCCAACTTGGTGCGGTGGTCTCCAGCACACGGGAAAAGGAGGCCTGGAAGACAGCCCCTCACCTATGTGGATGTGCTGAAAAGAGACACTGGTCTACAAGCTGATGGCATGGGGAAGGCTATGCAGGACAGGAGCTTTTGGGCTGCCAAGATGGTTCGGGTGGCAGAGGAGGACTGGCACCTGCCGTAAATAATAAAGGTTTGTAATTCTCCTAAACAGGGAATTGAACCCTGGTCTTCTGTGTGACAGGTGGAGATACTGTCCAGTAGCCTGGGCCCGCCCATCCTAAGTGTGACGCAACACGAGGGCCTGTTGTGAGCTTAGTCTGGCAAGGCAAGCTATCTCCAGCTCTTCCAAGCTCCCGAAAAATCGGGAGCCAATCAACTTTGAGCATCTCCAACGGCCCTGGGTAGAGGCGTGTTCAAGGCAGTGACGTAGTAGAACTGCCACCGGAAGCCATAGATTGTTTACAGAATCTATGCCGGAAGCGCTTCATTCACTAGAAACATTACGAACATGGAGCAGCGGCAAGCCTTCGACACAGCGGTAGATGCTGTATTGAAAGCATTCAACGGTAAGTTCTCATTGAAAACGGAGCAAAGAGCAGCCCTGGAGGTATTTATCTTCTTCCTGTTACTCAAGCAGTTTCCGTCGCGTCACATACGTCAGAGGAAAGAGTGATGTGATTGGTTTAAGCTTCCTCACAGCCTTTTCTGGCTTCGACCAGTAGCAAACTGAGGCATTTCAGGGAGGCGGGTCAACCACGCCTTTGGAAAACGGTTGGGCTTAATATCTTTGCCAGACCAAATGCTCGCAGAGCTTTGAAGTCGCGTTAGCCAGACTAACTGTCCACTATATTAAAGTGGAACAACTAATGGTGCCCTTTAATTAGTCAACACCAGGTGACTCTGACCAGTTGAATCCATGTAATGTTTTGTAAACGCTCTATTTTCTACATTTATTTTAAGTGATGCCAGTGTTATACGTTGAATGATCAAAAATATTGGAACACGAGCCTGACAGGTCTTTCCTGTTGGCCAGGTATGCCTTGTTGCATTGTTTGTTTAAAGTTAATAGCTCTGAATATCGACCCTTGGTTTAAGCCCTAGTGAAACACCTGTGAAGACTGAGAGAGTTGAGTTTGGGCGAAACTTACTTAGCTTACCCATAGCTTTTAATTGCTTAATTTAAATAACTTGTGATTATGTAAACAGTAGCACGTGTCCCAGTAACAGGGATCTAGCATTGCCTCCAACTCCAGACTGTAATGTTATCTTGAAGACATTCTAGAAAATTGTGTGCTTTGAAATTTCTGGCAACAGTTTGAGAAAAGGAAACATCCAGGTGTGATGGTCAGATGTCCACAAACTTCGACCATATTAAGTATGTTTGAAGTATCAATCTACTGAGGAATAAATGTCTTGTAAATATGAGTTTTAATACAGAAAGATTAGTAATAAGATGTGAAAAGTCTGTGTGTCTCGACCCCAATCATCATCTTATTTTACTTTTATTTTTGATTCACCTGATAATGGTTGGGGACTGCTTCGCGACTCCTCGTTAGTATAGTGGACAGTATCTCCGCCTGTCACGCGGAAGACCGGGGTTCGATTCCCCGACGGGGAGATATGAATCTTTTCACATCTTATTACAATTCTATTTGTATTATAACTCATGATTGCAAGAGATTTAATAGGCTCATACTTCAAATATACACTATATATCTAAACGTTTGTGTACACCTGACCATTGTTCCATTCGTTTTGTCCATGTACTACGTTTTTATAGATCTCTGAATAGAATTTCAAAGGAGCACATTCAGTAAACAGCTGATTCTTTCACGCTGCACAACTGACACAGGAAATCATTCCTACCTGCTGCAGTCAAGCTGTACAATGCCACTGTATAACTGTGGTACACTGTCTTACCATGTATCCTTAACTCAGGTGCAATATATGTACAGTATATAGGAATCAATGTATATAAAATCACTTCATTTTTGAACTTATTTAAATTTATTTAATTTTTATTTATTCTTTTTTCAGACGATTTTATCTTCTATTTTTAGACATGTTTACTTCTTCTTTGATTCAGGAACTTGGTTGCAAATTTGAATTTCCCTCCGGGGATTAATAAAGTGATTCTGATTCTGAAATACGGAAATGAAAACTAACTTTACCTCGCTCTGATGTCTGTTTATCTGTTAGAAATGTGTTTCTAACACATTCCCCAGAGTTTAAAATGATTTTACTTATCAGCTTCACTTAATAACAATTCAGGATTTGTTACAAGTACTAGTTAACGACCCTTCATCTTATTTCACTGATGTGAATTGTCACTGAGACTATATGACTACAGTGGTGCAAATGAAAATCAACTGATGTATCACCTCCAAATAAGTCACTTCCTGTTATATCTCAGTTAATCAAACAATCATGAGTAGCTAGCAACTCCTCGTTAGTATAGTGGACAGTATCTCCGCCTGTCACGCGGAAGACCGGGGTTCGATTCCCCGACGGGGAGATTTTGACACCTTGTCGGCACGACAGCTTTTAATTACAAGACATTAGAAAGCTTTTTCTTTTTTTCTAAACAATGATTCGCTACACTTGGATCTGACTCATAACTCGTGTCCTGTCTGAATGGCTAGATACCGTTCACGAGGCGTGCAAGCAGTTTTGGGTGCCCAAAAACTTGATGCTGCTCTAGATCTACATGAATTCGCTTGCATTTATTCCTCCAGCGTCAACAGTGATGTGGACGCTAAACTGGTCTGTTGTGGTAAAGAAAGAGCTGAGCCAAAAGGCAAAGCTCTTTAATTTACTGATCCATCTATGTTCCCACTCTCACCTATGGCCACTAACTATCAGAGGCGATTCTAGAGTCTGTTGTGGCCCCAAGCAAAAATTTCCAGGGGGCCCTTCTGACCAGTGTTCATCGCCAATATACGGAAGTTGAAGCGTGGCATGGGCTCGCTCGACAGAGAAGCTCTGTCTCGTGCAGAGCGGTTCAAGCAGGCCAACAATGAGCGCCATCTACTTCACCAGCACCAGGAAGTACCTCGCCGTCTTGCCTCACGCAAGAACTTCATCACCGTTGAACCTCTCGACCCTGCTCAGGCATCAAATTTCCGTCTTGAAAGATGGAAAGACCTAGATGACGCCGATCTCAATGCAGCGCTTCCCGAACATCAAGAGCAGTTGCCAACAGGAATAAGGACTGGGTGACATTGAACCGGGCAAGGACTAAAGTGGGTAAAACGAAGAAGAACCTGGCACGTTGGGGTATTGCGTCAGATGCAAGATGTCCCTGCAGCGAAGAACAGACGATGGACCACATCTTACGGGACTGTCCACTAGGTCCTCACTGCTCTGATGTGGACCTAAGAGAAGTCACCAACACTGCCATCTCCTGGATAAAGCACTATCATGACAAGATATGATGATGATCACCAATATGTTATAAATAACCTGACACCAATGAAAAATGTATGAAACCAAAGTTTTTTAAATTCCAAATGTGAAAATGCAATGGTAAAGAACAATAAAAACAATAAAAAACAAAATAAGTAAGCCCTCGGGCCCCGACTCTCGGGGGGCCCCTGGGCCAGGGGGCCCCAAGCAGTTGCCTGCCTTGCCTGTTCACAAGCTGCTCATCTGCGAATTATGGGTAGTAACCGAAAGAATGAGATCGCGGATACAAGTGGTAGAAATTAGTTTTCTCCGCAGGGTGGCTGGGCTCTCCCTTAGAGACAGGGTGAAAAGCTTGGTCATTCGGGAGAGACTCAGAGTAGACCCACTGCTCCTCCACATTGAAATGAGTCAGTTGAGGTGGTTTGGGCACCTTGTTAGGATGCCCCCTGGACGCCTCCCAAGGGAGATTTTCTGGGCATGCCCCACCAGGAGGAGACCCCAGGGCAGACCCAGGACATGCTGGAGAGATTATATCTCTCAGCTGGCCTGGGAATGCCTCGGTATTCCCCTGGAAGAGCTGGTGGAGGTGGCTGGGGAGAGGGAAGTCAGGGCTGCTCTGCTTAGGCTGCTACCCCTGTGACCCAGATCTGGATAAGCGGTAGAAGATGGATGGATGGATGAATTCACTTGCTGCCCTGACCACTCACTGAAAATCAGTATGAAGAGGAGTTTCAGACAAATATCCATTGGAAACTTTTTGGGCTCGACAAAGGAACCCAAGTTGCTTGATGATAATGAGGTAAGTTTTCAGTATAAAATTTTTTCAACATCCCAAGTCAAATTTCGCAAACCAAAGAAATGAATGACCGTTTACTCGCACTGAAGACTAAAGGAAAGACAATTATTTGTGCTCTTGCTTTATACAACATAGCTGAGCAGGTATCTAAATCTATTAGCTCTTAATTCAACAAGGACATTGAGGACAAATTATCTCATGTTTTGTTTGTGTGTGTGTGTGGGGGGGGGGGGGAGCAGATCCATGAGAAAACTAAGGTTTTCCAATTTACTGATACAGCCCCATATGTCATTCATACATGCTTCAATACACCAATATCACACACTTTTGATTTGAAAAATATGCAACAAACGATCTGGGGTCACGACTGGTCATTACCAGTCAGTTGGATTTCCCCGGGAGCCCCCAGACCCCCCATCCAGAACTTCCTGCCGCCGCCTCTGACCTGTCAGTCTCATGTTCCATCACCCACGTGCAATGAACCGGTGCTACAGGTGCTCTAGCCCCTGCCCCTTTTCTGTTTGCTGTCCAAAGTGCCCTTTTCATAGGGACTGTTTTGTTGTTGTTTTTTTAAAATATTTGTAAAAGATAAGTTAGCTCCGGCGGCACAGTAGTTAGCGCTGTCGCCTCACAGCAAGAAGGTCCTGGGTTCGAGCCCCGGGGCCGGCGAGGGCCTTTCTGTGTGGAGTTTGCATGTTCTCCCCGTGTCCACGTGGGTTTCCTCCGGGTGCTCCGGTTTCCCCCACAGTCCAAAGACATGCAGGTTAGGTTAACTGGTGACTCTAAATTGAGCGTAGGTGTGAATGTGAGTGTGAATGGTTGTCTGTGTCTATGTGTCAGCCCTGTGATGACATGGCGACTTGTCCAGGGTGTACCCCGCCTTTCACCCGTAGTCAGCTGGGATAGGCTCCAGCTTGCCTGCGACCCTGTAGAAGGATAAAGCAGCTAGAGATAATGAGATGAGAAGTTAGCTCCAACATCAATTTTCTCTACAATTTGACAATAATATATGAAATTATAGATTTATAAAATAACGGTTTTTTACGTTAATCAATCCGTGACGTCATGCATTCAGTGAGCCTCCGTGCAGAAAGCGCATGCAGGCGGTTGACGGTGCGAGGAACGGCATGGTGAGGGCACACTGAAAGTCTCCTTTCATTTCTTATCTGAACATGCTGCAATATTGTGCAGCTTAGAACACAACAGTCAATGCGTAGGGTTGTTTATCATTTAATGAAGCCGCCTAGGCTATATTTAAACCGTTTGCTCCATCCATCTCATTAACGTGGCAGATTCGGAAACTTTAGTTTGAACGACGGCGTTAATAACATATTCTAGCAGCTTCGAAAACTTAAGGCTGAATAGTTTTGAATAAAGTTAACTTGTGTGAAAATTTTGTTCCAAGTGCCCTTTTTTGAATGTTGAGCCCCTGCCCCTCCAAAGGTCTTTGCACGGCCGTGTTCCATTATGTTTGATCATTCGAAATATAACACCCGGATAACTTAGAATAAATGTAGAAAATAGAGCGTTTGCAAGATATTACATGGGTACGGCTTGTCAGGATCACCTGGCATTGGGTAATTATTTGGGATTAATTAGAGCATGCAGTTAATGACTCCTCGTTAGTATAGTGGACAGTATCTCCGCCTGTCACGCGGAAGACCGGGGTTCGATTCCCCGACGGGGAGACATGCTACTTTTGACACCTTAACTACAACTCATTATCATTCGTTCAACAGGTTGAAGTTTGTGGACAGCTGATCATTATTCCTATTGTTTTGTCTATGTAAAACGTTTTTATATTTGCATGTCGCATTTTATTAGATTTAATTCCGATTATTTGCTATACAATAAGATCTTGGTGGATCCAGATTAATTTTAAATCAGCCCAGTTTGTTCACCTTATTATTGACTGTTCTGTCCTTTGTTCCTCTCCAAGCATTAGGCAGTGGGCTTTGATTCCAAACCAAATGGGCTTCGATTAGCACATGGGACAGTTCCTGTTTTTGACCACTAGGTGTAACAAGAACTCTATGGAAGCAAGTGTACAATATTTCGAATGGCATCCAGAAAAGATACACTGTCCAAGCATTTTATTAGGTATATACCTATACACCTACTAATTAATGCAATTATAGAATCAGCCAATTGTGGGGCAGCAGTGCAATGCAGATACAATCTGTTGTGAGAATCATTAGATTAGATTAGATTAGATTAGATTAGATTAGATTAGATTAGATTAGATTAGATTAGATTAGATAAAGCTTTATTGATCCCTTTGGGAGGGTTCCCTCAGGGAAATTAAGATTCCAGCAGCATCATTACAGATAAACAGAGAAAATAAATAGAGGAAAACTTCTAGATAAATTAAAATAAATTAAGTATTTACATATACAAATATAAAAAGAATAAGACATGGGGAAGAGAGGAAGGGGGGAAGGAGGGAAAGAAAAAAAAGAAGGGGGGGCGGCGGCAGGAGAGATATTGCACATTATATTGCACATTGTCCGGTATTGCTTATTGTTAGGCTAGGCTACTGCTCCTTCCCGTCCTCTGTCCTCCTGTTACCCCTCCTCCCCCCCAGAGAGGAGTTGTACAGTCTGATGGCGTGAGGGACAAAGGAGTTTTTGAGTCTGTTCGTCCTGCACTTGGGAAGGAGCATTCTGTCACTGAACAGGCTCCTCTGGTTGCTGATGACGGTGTGCAGAGGGTGACTGGCATCGTCCATGATGTTCAATAGTTTGTCCATAGACCTCTTCTCTGCCACCATCACCAGAGAGTCCAGCTTCATGCCGACCACAGAGCCAGCCCGCCTGATCAGTTTGTCCAGCCTGGATGTGTCCTTCTTGGATGTGCTGCCCCCCCCAGCACACCACGGTGTAAAACAGGACACTGGCGACCACGGACTGATAGAACATCCACAGGAGTTTCCTGCAGATGTTAAAGGACCGCAGCCTCCTAAGGAAGTATAGCCTGCTCTGTCCCTTCCTGTATAAGTGTTTGGTGTTGCAAGTCCAGTCCAGCTTGCTGTCCAGCCACAGCCCGAGGTACTTGTAGGAATCCACAGCCTCCACCTCGACTCCCTCGATCAGAACTGGTTGTGACCTTGGTCTGGACCTCCCAAAGTCAGTGACCAGCTCCTTGGTCTTCGAGGTATTGAGCTGCAGATGGTTCCTGTTGCACCACACAGCAAAGTCCCTCACCAGGCTCCTATACTCCTCCTCTCTGTCGTCACTGATACACCGATATGTGTAAAATAAAACAAGTGTTGCCAGGCAAAACAAACCTTGCCCAGCAGCACTTATTTTATACCTATATGTTGATAATTGTAATATTTCTCAACATCAGGTTATAGTCCTATGAAAATCCATGACCTTGAATTTGACATTTCAAAGTCGTTCAAGGTCAAAGGTCATGGTGCCAAATGAAAGCCCATATGGCACTTCCTATAAGTTGATAATGGTAAATATCTCCTGCTATGTTATCCTGCAGTACATCAGTAAGGTGAGTGACAGCTGGGGTGCTGTTAGGCAGCTGGGGTAAGAGGGTGAAGTGCAAACAGTATCAACACTGATCCTCAAGGACAGGGAATGACACAGACTACTTGTTCTAGCTCAAAGGAATGAAATGGGGAATGTGTGATACCAAACACTCCAAGTAACACTGCAGGATCAGTGAGAATGTGATGCATTAATACATACATTCTTTAAGAGCCATGTAACCTGGAATCAGAGAGATATTCAAGACGTGCTGGCCACACACGCATAGTCTGCTCTAAGAAAACACAACATAGGACAGATATTCTACCAGTGAAGCATAAAGAGAGCTGTATGTCACAGTGATAGATGACTCAGAATAGGGTTGAATGAACTAATGTTTGGAGAAGGTGGTCTATGGCTGAGCTAAAAGTGCAGCAAACAAGCCCTCATTATGCCTGTTGTACAGGATGTGCTGTGAACAGTACAGCCAGGCACATTTGGGTCTTTCAAACACGACAACTGAACATGAGGTGAATTGAAATCCTTTTTTTATCAGATAACAAAAGGCTGACCTTTGTCACAGTCAAGACAGAGAGGTGTGTCATCTTTCAGATTACAGAACGGAAGTGTATTTCAACAGATATGAATTCATAGTGCAAAAATATTGCTGAGTACATATTGAGAAATCCAGCAACTCCTGAAAACGAATCATTAACCGGTCCTTACTTTTGATACAACACTTCTGTTCTTGTTGAGTAGGAGCTTAAAAACAACAACAACAACAACAAAAACACCTTGATTAGTGGCTTATTACCAGCTCATTTGACTGTACTGGTTATGATATTTTGATAATCTGATCAACAGGATTACAAGCACTTCAGTATATCGATAAAGGGAAATCAGAGGCACAACTCACTTAATCATTGGATCTCTTTCAGCAACATTACTGCTAGTGGATAAAGCTCCCAACTCTCTTGATTCAAACAATTAGTTAATATGCAACACAAACTGGGTAAAAGGGGACAAGAAACACCAAGATATTTTGGACGGTGGTACTCTAGGACCAAGACTGCAAAACAAAGCTTCATTGAATGATATTTAGGATTCAGCCAAGACAGGGCATAACTCCCCTGCTCTGGTAGTGAATCTTTTAGTTTATTTTCCCCCAATAATCACCTGTTTTAAATAAAGCAGACTGTCAGGCATTAAACATATACAGTATTGACTAGCTGTGCTGTGTTGATAAACACTACATCATTTCATTTTTTTAAATTTAATTATTTTGTATTTCTTGTAAAAATCAACAACAAGCTGCATAATGTATATGTGCTGAGTAATTGAATTACTCAGTCTAAAATTCTGCCCAACAGGCTTTTGGGCGGCGGCACGGTGGTGTAGTGGTTAGCGCTGTTGCCTCACAGCAAGAAGGTCCTGGGTTCGAGCCCCGGGGTCGGCAAGGGCCTTTCTGTGCGGAGTTTGCATGTTGTCCGTGTGGGTGTGCTCTGGTTTCCCCCACAGTCCAAAGACATGCAGGTTAGGTTAACTGGTGACTCTAAATTGACCATGAGTGTGAATGGTTGTCTGTGTCTATGTGTCAGCCCTGTGATGACCTGGCGACTTGTCCAGGGTGTACCCTGCCTTTCACCCGTAGTCAGCTGGGATAGGCTCCAGCTTGCCTGTGACCCTGTAGAAGGATAAAGTGGCTAGAGATAATGAGATGATGAGGATTTGGGGCTGTAAAGTTTGAAGATGTAGTTGAAATAAAAGTATGTATAAAGCTGCTCAATGTCAAGTTTATTTGTATAGCACTTTTAACAGTAAACATTGTCGCAAAGCAGCTTTACAGAATTTGAATGACTTTAAACATGAGCTAATTTTATCCCTAATCTATCCCCAATGAGCAAGTCTGTGGCGACAGTGGCAAGGAAAAACTCCCTCAGACGACATGAGGAAGAAACCTCGAGAGGAACCAGACTCAAAAGGGAACCCATCCTCATTTGGGCAACAACAGACAACATGACTATAACATTAAAAGTGCCCTTCCACCAAAAACGTTTAATACTGGCTCTTTTTGAAATACCATAGTTCACTCCGAGTTGCATATGCATGCTGCATGTGAAAATGTAATTCTACTCCCATTCCCTGTATTAGCTTATGAAAGAAAATAGTCGGAAAAACGAGCAAATCTGAAAAAGCCCTACGAACTTACGTCACTTCGAAAATTAGTATTCATGGCCTCGCTCACCTTGGCTTGCGACTGCCCATGGGAAGAAAGTTCGGATTTAAGCACGAGGAGAGATAGCAGAGCCCATCTCGTCAGTAGCTTAGGAAGAGGACCTAACAGCAAGTTGAAAACATGTCTGAACAAGTTCGTGCCTGTGTTATTTGTGGCAGTAACACATCAACGTTGCATTTCTTGCCCAAGATAGAAGAGCTGAAGAAGAAATGGTTGGAATTTATCTTTGGAACACCACCAGCGAAGTATAATGCAACGTTAGTACTGTGTTCTGATCATTTCAACCACAGTGACTTTTCAAACTTCGGTGCCTTCAGTAGTGGTTTTGCTTTGAGGTTGTTTTTAATACCTGGATCTGTACCGTCAAGACAATCGACCACCAGCTCACAAGCTGGAAGTAAAACATGAACTTTTTGTTCAAAGGTTTTTGTTACAAAATAGCATGTTCATATTCTTCACATTAGCACGCATGACATGCATGGGCGCAGATAGAGGGGGGGACGGGGGGGATTCGTCCCACCCAGATTTAAATTCACCTCGTTCGGTCCCCCCCACTTACAGGGAGGAAAAAACGTCTATGCTGTCTTTCTTTGCATAAGGCAAACCTCACGGAAAAATCAAAAGACTAATTACCATTCGGCTTATTGAGGTGCACAGCAGTACATACATAGTTGCAACTGCGCAGACTGCACAGGTTGCGAGCTCGAGCTTGGTTGCTATGGTTACCCACAACAAGTTTGACAGGCATATCGGGGACAGCTCCTAGTTCAGGACCCCAACACGGCATGATGAAGGGTGCCAAAAGGCAGAAAACGATTGCATGGTTTAAAAAAAAAAATGACTGTAAGTAAACTGTGCCTTACTTTATCATATCACCTTGCAATTTTTTGATAGTCTGTTCAAAGTAATGTCGTAGTGAAAGTAAAATCGTACGGAGTAGAGATGCCTTTCTGGTAGCCTCCTCCTTTCGGTGGTAGCCTGTAGATACAGTGCTCAGAAGGCAGTTTTAATGTTTAATCTGGCGCTCCCTGCCATAATTTCAGCGAGCATATTGTTTCATAAGGAAACTTTGCGAAGAGTTGTTGACTGACTGCCACTCACGCAACACACAGGCATAGTTAGAAAGTCAGGATGCACTGGTTTACACTTTACACACACACACGTAGCCCAGCCTCTCACTATGTTTAACAGTTGGAACTTAGCGGTTTTAAAACTAGTTTTGCAATTCCTGTGCATGATGATAATGTGTAAACTTTGGATTTCCATAGGCTATGTTAAAATGTTATCATTGTCCTGGCCTGCAGGTAGTTCCTGGTGATGGCAGTGAGGGAGGTGAAATAACATGTATACACACTACCGTTCAAAAGTTCGGGGTCACCCAGACAATTTTGTGTTTTCCATGAAAAGTCACACTTTTATTTACCACCATAAGCTGTAAAATGAATAGAAAATATAGTCAAGACATTTTTCTGGCCATTTTGAGCATTTAATCGACCCCACAAATGTGATGCTCCAGAAACTCAATCTGCTCAAAGGAAGGTCAGTTTTATAGCTTCTCTAAAGAGCTCAACTGTTTTCAGCTGTGCTAACATGATTGTACAAGGGTTTTCTAATCATCCATTAGCCTTCTGAGGCAATGAGCAAACACATTGTACCATTAGAACACTGGAGTGATAGTTGCTGGAAATGGGCCTCTATACACTTATGTAGATATTGCACCAAGAACCAGACATTTGCAGCTAGAATAGTCATTTACCACATTAGCAATGTATAGAGTGTATTTCTGATTAGTTTAACGTGATCTTCATTGAAAAGAACAGTGCTTTTCTTTCAAAAATAAGGACATTTCAAAGTGACCCCAAACTTTTGAACGGTAGTGTGTGTGTATATATATATATATATATATATATATATATATATATATATATATATATATATATATATATATATATATATACACACACAAAATGGAATCATTTGCTGACAGCTCAGTCCCCCCCAGTTCAAAAATCCTATCTGCGCCCCTGATGACATGGTCACAAGCTAGGCAGGGATGAGAGTTTTCAGCTTTTCGGCGGATTTTCGCTTTTTCTGAGTAAAAAACGACCTTTTTATATTATGGCAAATCCGTTGAGAATTTTTTTAATTAATTTCGGGGGGTTGGGGTACGTTCCTTCATGCTGTTCAAACTTAATTAACTCCAACGATGTTTACACATTATTTGTAAGTCGCCATCTTTAGTCTCGTTTAAATCTCGTTGAATGTGATGTAAAATTCGTGTTATCTACATTGTTATTGGTCAAAACATCGATGTCGAGACCATAATAGCCAATCAAAACAGTTTTTACAAAGACACTCACATCCACTTGTTCTGACCCACTGGAGGTAGCGTCACAGTGCTGTTAGCCAATCAGAGGTAACACGTTTACTGATTTCCGTTAGCCAATTTACATGTCATGAATATTAATGAGTAACCGCTGAAATCCTGTCGTTCTCCCACCACCCACTCCTCCACCAAACTAGAACAGCCTGAAACAGGAGAACCACAGCATTTTTTTCACCAAAACCGGCTCACAGGGCATTCATTCATACTAGAGACCACCGCATAATTAATAAAAAAACGATGCAATGAGACCTTTAACAGTTTTAACATGAAGTTAGTTTCGTTGATGTTATAACTCTTCATTGATGGAAATATGAGTACAAAACTGCTCATGACAACTGCAGTCTTAAAGTTAGCAAGTCAACTGTAGTCCTCAGCCATAAAAGCATTACTGTAAGAGTCCAGAGCGTCTTCCAAGTGTGACTTTCAACTGTCCATATGGGGCCGTCCTCCACAGGAGTGATGTAATGAGACTCCAACCAGACACAGGGCATCAGGATGGATCAGGCAGGTCCGAGGAGCAGAAGAGGTCAGCATATCGATCTCAGGATTGACATGTAACTCAGAGGGACAGATATGGGAGGGGGGAAGAGAGAGAAAACACAGGTTGTTGGGTATGCCCAATGTCACCTGAATAAGTAGGAACAGTATACATTTTGCGCTGAGTACAAGCAGGGACTCCGTCAAAACTAACTATGACAGGATAACTAAAAGGGGAGAACCAGAAGGTAACACAGGCATGAGGGTGCCCCGGGACATAAAGCAGCCAGCCACTACACCGTCAACAAACTCGAGTGAGCAAGCGAGTGGGGGACTGACAGCATCCATACATCCCAGTTTACCAAAACACTCTATGTCTGAGGACCCTCCAGATCTACACCTTTACCTCATAAACACCATTAACAAAAAGTTACAATGTCAATGTCAGTATCAGTAATGAAAACCAGGGTTCAGAGCAGCATCCAAACATGGCCACTGCGGACTACACTTCCCAAGCGCCACTGTGCCCCTCCTCTCCAGAATTCTGAAGGCACACCTGTTCCCAATTGCTTCAGTAATTAGCCCTACTACTTAAACAGAGCAAACACACACACAGTCACTGCGAAGTATTGTTGTGTCTCAGTACCCGATCAGACAAAGCCATTTACTAACTTCCTGACTGCCCATGACTCTGACCTAGTTTTCCGCTTACTTCCGACTTTGAACTCTCGTCTTGTCTCTGATGATCTGGTCATGCATCACCCGACCCCTGCTCGCCCCGACTATGTATTTTGGCTCACACTTTGGATTTGGTTTACAGTTTGCGATGCACCCGCTCTCCTCTGCACCTGCATCCGTAAGTACCTGCACCCCGACATTCAAAATGATCTAGACTCTCTTGAATAATCAGAAAACAGCTGAACTCCAATAATAATGGAATTATTAATGGCATGTAAATGCATTTACTGTTTTTGTATGTTTTGCAGCTCTTGTTTTTTTTTTATTTCTGTGATGGGTTTCCATATTCTACTGTTCCTATCTCTTTGTCACCTGACACCATGTACTACTGTAGGACATGGTGTCCTACATGTAGGACTAGACTCATATTATCATAATCATAAGATAGTATGAGAGACATTATATGGCCAAAAGTTATAATAACCTCTGCTCTTTGCGACAATGTTTATTGTTAAAAGCGCTATACAAATAAACTTGATTTGATTTGCTCTTCTGTGAAGGCTTTCCACTAGATTTTGGAATACGGCTGTGGGGATTTGTGATCATTCAGCCACAAGAGTATTACTGAGATCAGGGACTGATGTTTGTGTAGAGGTCTGGGGTGCACTCAGTGTTCCAGTTCATCACAAAGGTGTTCAGTGGGATTAAGGTCAGGGCTCTGTGTAGGACAATCAAGTTGTTCCACTCCAACCTTGGCAGACCATACCTTCGTGGACCTTATTTTGTGAACAGGGATGTTGTCATGCTGGAACAGGTTTGGCCCCCATAGTTCCAGTGAATGGAAATTGTAACATTACAGCAAACAAAGTCATCCTATACAATGTTGTGCTTCCAACTTTGTTGCAACAGTTTGGCGAAGAACCACATGTGGGTGTGATGGTCAGGTGCGCACACTATATTCGGCCATATAGTGTATATTTTAAGTACGAATAGATATTTTATAATCATGGGCTGTATTATAAATAGAGTAATGCTACCATAAACTATAATAATCTCATCATCTCTAGCCACTTTATCCTGTTCTACAGGGTCACAGGCAAGCTGGAGCCTATCCCAGTTGACTACAGGTGAAAGGCGGGGTACACCCTGGACAAGTTGCCAGGTCATCACAGGGCTGACACATAGACAACCATTCACACTCACGGTCAATTTAGAGTCACCAGTTAACCTAACCTGCATGTCTTTGGATGAAACCAGAGCACCCAGAGGAAACCCATGCAGACAACATGCAAACTCCACACAGAAAGGCCCTCGTCGGCCACGGGGCTCGAACCCAGACCTTCTTGCTGTGAGGTGACAGCGCTAACCACTACACCACCGTGCCGCCCACAATAGTAGTAATAATAATAATAATAATGCATTAGCATTATCCAAAAAAATGGCTCTTACAATGCTAAAACTATTGATAAACAAAGATAAAAAACACACACTTAAAAAATACGCAAGGATATGGTAAAAAATTCTGGAGGAAAAAAAAGAACTTATTAATGTGTCTCATTCTCATCTCATTATCTCTAGCAGCTTTATCCTGTTCTACAGGGTTGCAGGCAAGCTGGAGTGTACAAATCTAAAACAAATGTAAATTATGATACTAATAAACAGCATACAGCAACAAAAAAATGTATAATAAACAGTATATAAACCGTATATAAACTATGAGCAACTGTTATGTGCTCGACTAAATAAAGAACTTTTTACTGAGGTTACATTGTTCATTTAAACTGATACACACTTTAAAGTGGCACAATAGAAGACTTTGAAAAGATTCTGAAATTACTTTTATAAGACTAAAGTTTAATAAAAGTTAGACCCACCCACATCTAAAGACAATGTAATTAATCAGAGTTATGCAATCCTTACACCGAACGACTTTTCAAGCTGTGATTTTGCAAAGACAATGGATCTTGCACTGTCACTATTCGCATGAGCTAAGAAGAAAAAGAATAATATTAAACATGTTTGATTTTACTGCAATGCCAAGAAAAGAAAAAGACTGACATTAGAATGCTATCATGACCGCTTTACACCAAACAATCGGGCTCACGGGAGTGTGTCCGAACTCTAGCAAATCTCTCATGATTTTATTCCGACATTGAAAATTTGTCTCCTAGAGTGAAATCGCTTGGTGTTTTAAAAAGTTTAAGTCTCCCCGTCGGGGAATCGAACCCCGGTCTTCCGCGTGACAGGCGGAGATACTGTCCACTATACTAACGAGGAGCCGTTAGCACACTCAGTCTAGTTATAAGTTGTTCAGTGAACGATGACATGACCGGAAGTGAAGTACTCTGAGTTGATATAATGTTTTAGTTTAAGTAGTTTAGGCGCTGTTGTCTAACCTCATTCCTTACCCGATCCCTGCATTCTGTAACCATCGTGTTCTGTGACTCTAGGAGGCACTGTTGCAGTAAACCAAAGATATTATCAGGGAAGGGACATCCCCTTTAAGAATCTTGAACAGAAATCTATGGGGAAAAAAATCTGTAGTGCCAAAGATGGTGGCTGTTTGCACATATCCTGCCTTTCTTTCCATGTTGTTGCACTGAGGCAAGTGTGCATTTGCGAACGTATAATAGAAGTATAGTGTCCTCATAGCAGCCTGTTGCATGCATAGTAGAAATATAACCTGTGGGTAAAAAGGCTTTTATACCTTATTTTGAGGAAAAGTTGCTAAACTTTTAAAGTGGTTTTTATCAAATTTGACTGGTGATTCTATACATGCAGTTTTTATGTCCCTGTGGCCATTTACAGTTCAGTTATGGCTCTCTCCCCATTCATTTAAATGGGTGTTTGGTCTTGTTAGCCTGAAATAACTGCCTGGATGAGTTACCAAGATGGCTACTGATTGGCAAGACTTATCAGTACTTTGAATAAGCTATCAGGAATAGACTATCAGGATTTTGAATAAACCCAGTATATACACTTTCATTTCATTGGTAGGAATCTAAAGATCAGACATTCTTTTATGGAAAATACCTTGTAAACCCATGCCAGTAAACCCAGCAACAACCAATAGGTGAGCTCTCTCCAGCACCAAACAGGAAGCAGTAAAGCGAACATAAAAGTATGATGGAAAAAAATCTCAAATTGCAAAAAGTGACCCTGCAAGATCCTCAGTATTCCTAGTGTATGGTTAGCATGAGATGAGAAAAGTAGCATTTCTCCCCGTCGGGGAATCGAACCCCGGTCTTCCGCGTGACAGGCGGAGATACTGTCCACTATACTAACGAGGAGCTGTTTAAATATCACGTAGCCTGAAAATATAACCTCGTATATTCGACAGTATTACAACGAGAGAAATGACATTTCAAGCATGCTGATTAAGCTGTCTGACTGTCCTAAATACAAAAGGTACATATTAACTGACAAAATGTTCGAATGTCCAAGAATATTTTAAACAGGGTATTTCAACATCTTTGACGAATATCGACTTATTTTGCTTTACGTGTCTTTTAAAACTTAATTTTGAACAGAAAAACATTTACAATATTTGGCAGTATTTCAATCACTACGGTATGGAACACCAAATAAAATAAGACTAATAAATAAAGTAGTACTAAACAAGCTAATTAATAAAACTATACAATTTCCCGAGTAAGAGTTGTGTGTGTGTGTGTGTGTGTGTGTGTATATATATATATATATATATATATATATATATATATATATATATATATATATATATATATTAGATTAGATAGAACTTTATTGATCCCTTTGGGAGGGTTCCCTCAGGGAAATTAAAATTCCAGTAGCATCATTATAGGATAAACAGAGAAAAGAATAGAAAAAAGAGAGAAAGTCTAGGTAAATTAAGTCTTTAGAAAACTACTAGATAAATAAATGAAGTATTTACATATACAAATATATTAAAAATATATGAAAAAAGTCCAGCAGGAGAGGTATTGCACATTTATAATGGACATTGTCCAGTATTGCTTTTTTGTCTAGGCTACTGCTCCTTCCTGTCCATAATTTTTTGAAAATAGATGCTCTCAGGTGCATTTTCAGGGTCTCTGAGAGGTTTTAGATACATATTTATAGGATAGATTTTACCAGTGTTTCAATGATTTCTGACCTAAATAGTATTAATGTGTACACATTTGAAATTTCACCTTAAAGTTCAACATGCAAGTTAAACTGTTTTGTTATAGATTACTTAGGTATATGATAGATTGAAAATCTACAGTAATACCTTAATTATCTATGATCAAGTAGTGTTGTAACAAAAATGTGCATGAAAATATGAACAGTGGTTTGCTCCAGCTTACGCAATCCAATGAAGAGAATCGATCATCATGACCTCCTGTTGATCACAAAGGGATCTGAACCTCAGAACTGCCACCGTAAAATAAGTTGCTGTATTACTATAACTGTGATGATTTAGAATGTTTCTGATGCAATTACCATAATTTTTTTTTTTTCGCGTTCCAGTTTCCTTCAAATTCTGCACTCTGATTGGCTGGCGAGCGGGTCTGTATCCTACGATACGGACCTCTGGCGACTCGCTCGTTCACAACAACAAACATATTAGAAATTTTTGTCAACATTTATTTTCACATTTCTCAGGAGAATAGCATTAATTTTACATCATGGATAGTGATAATGACAGTCTTCACAGCAAAAGCGAGTTTTACTACCCTGAGGAAGACGAAATAAAAGAAAACATTTCAGGAGAAAGCTAAAAACCTGGAACTTGCTAACATGGCTGAATCCTGAATGACTCCTATTTGTATAAATAGGGAACTACATAGGCGGCAAAATGTAGGTTTTTTTTCCCCCTGTCATGGAAGTGCACTTGTATACCAAGGAGGAAGCAATTTGCATTACAAGGGTCATGAAGACAATCACCCAACCAAACAGGTACTAAGGGAATGCTGGGAGTATGGTTGACCTGTACGCAGTTTTGGGTGGGATGGCAATCAGCAGGCAGATCAATTGGGGATCAGTGACATTCCTCTTTGCAAAACAATTACAAGGTCAATCATTCCCCTTGGTTATTTTATTTCCCTATTGTAAATTTGAAAACTAAGGAGATGGCAAACCAGAATGTACAGCAGTATTTAGAAGTAATGTATGATGACACGACACAGATATATACAGATGCTTCTAAAGACGAAACTGGTAAGACAGGAGCAGCAGTATTCATCCCCAGCTACAATATAAGTATTGGGAAAAGGACGTCAGATCACTTGTCAATTTTTTCAGCAGAAATGATGGCTATTATACTGGCCGTGAAGTGGGTGGAGGAGGTGAAGCCTAGTAAAGCAGTTATTTGCTCAGATTCTATGTCTTCCTTAAATAGTATCCAGAGTGGGAAATCTACATGCCGACAAGATCTCTTAGATGAAATTAACCATCTCGTATTTAAGATTAATCAACATAAAACTTTTATTCAGTTCACATGGGTTCCAGCTCACAAGGGGGTTGAGGGTAATGAGAAAGTGGATAAAATGGCCAAAGAGGCCATCAAGGCAAATGAGGTTGAGTTAGAAGTCCCATTAAGCAAGGCAGAAATTAAAGTAATAATTAAAGACAACATCAACAAAATGTGGCAGGAGAGATGGAATACAGAGGAGAAAGGAAGGCATCTATATAATTTACAAAAGGAGGTGGTGTTTAGAAGGGGTGGTGAACTGAAACGACAGGAGGAGGTTTGGTTGACGAGGCTGAGGATATGACACACAAGTCTAAATAGTGGGTTGTATACAATAGGGAAACATCATTCTGGGGCCTGTGCACACTGTGGAGAAGTAGAAAAGGTTGAGCATGTTCTTATACACTGTACACAGTATTCCAGTGAAAGAGAGAAGATGGGGAGAACATTAAGAAAATCTGTAAATATAGACAACTTATTAAGTCAGCCATTCACACAATCAGCAGTAACAGCTCTAACACAGTATTTAAAGGACACTCAACTAGCAAATAGAATTTAGTTGTTTTTTTAATATATATAATCAGTATCCTCGTAATTGGTTTACGGGAAGATTTTTGTTTGGTTATCCTCATAATTGGTTTACGGGAAGATTTTTGTTTGGTTATCCTCGTAATTGGTTTACGGGACGTTTTTGTTTGGTTATCCTCGTAATTGATTTACGGCAAGATTTTGCTTGGTTATCCTCGTAATTGGTTTACGGGAAGATTTTTGTTTGGTTATCCTCGTAATTGGTTTACGGGAAGATTTTTGTTTGGTTATCCTCGTAATTGGTTTATGGGAAGTTTTTGTTTGGTTATCCTCGTAATTGGTTTACGGCAAGATTTTGCTTGGTTATCCTCGTAATTGGTTTACGGGAAGATTTTTGTTTGGTTATCCTCGTAATTGGTTTACGGGAAGTTTTTGTTTGGTTATCCTCGTAATTGGTTTACGGGAAGATTTTTGTTTGGTTATCCTCGTAATTGGTTTACGGGAAGTTTTTGTTTGGTTATCCTCGTAATTGGTTTACGGGAAGATTTTTGTTTGGTTATCCTCGTAATTGGTTTATGGGAAGATTTTTGTTTGGTTATCCTCGTAATTGGTTTAAGGGAAGATTTTTGTTTGGTTATCCTCGTAATTCGTTTATGGGAAGTTTTTGTTTGGTTACCCTCGTAATTGATTTACGGCAAGATTTTGCTTGGTTATCCTCGTAACTGGTTTACGGGAAGATTTTTGTTTGGTTATCCTCGTAATTGGTTTACGGGAAGATTTTTGTTTGGTTATCCTCGTAATTGGTTTACGGGAAGTTTTTGTTTGGTTATCCTCGTAATTGGTTTACGACAAGATTTTGCTTGGTTATCCTCGTAATTGGTTTACGGGAAGATTTTTGTTTGGTTATCCTCGTAATTGGTTTACGGGAAGTTTTTGTTTGGTTATCCTCGTAATTGGTTTACGGGAAGATTTTGCTTGGTTATCCTCGTAATTGGTTTACGGGAAGATTTTTGTTTGGTTATCCTCGTAATTGGTTTACGGGAAGTTTTTGTTTGGTTATCCTCGTAATTGGTTTACGGGAAGATTTTGCTTGGTTATCCTCGTAATTGGTTTACAGGAAGATTTTTGTTTGGTTATCCTCGTAATTGGTTTACGGGAAGTTTTTGTTTGGTTATCCTCGTAATTGGTTTACGGCAAGATTTTGCTTGGTTATCCTCGTAATTGGTTTACGGGAAGATTTTTGTTTGGTTATCCTCAATTGGTTTACGGGAAGATTTTTGTTTGGTTATCCTCGTAATTGGTTTACGGGAAGTTTTTGTTTGGTTATCCTCGTAATTGGTTTACGGGAAGATTTTTGTTTGGTTATCCTCGTAATTGGTTTACGGGAAGTTTTTGTTTGGTTATCCTCGTAATTGGTTTACGGGAAGTCTTTGTTTGGTTATCCTCGTAATTGGTTTACGGGAAGATTTTGCTTGGTTATCCTCGTAATTGGTTTACAGGAAGATTTTTGTTTGGTTATCCTCGTAATTGGTTTACGGGAAGTTTTTGTTTGGTTATCCTCGTAATTGGTTTACAGCAAGATTTTGCTTGGTTATCCTCGTAATTGGTTTACGGGAAGATTTTTGTTTGGTTATCCTCGTAATTGGTTTACGGGAAGATTTTTGTTTGGTTATCCTCGTAATTGGTTTACGGGAAGTTTTTGTTTGGTTATCCTCGTAATTGGTTTACGGCAAGATTTTGCTTGGTTATCCTCGTAATTGGTTTACGGGAAGATTTTTGTTTGGTTATCCTCGTAATTGGTTTACGGGAAGATTTTTGTTTGGTTATCCTCGTAATTGGTTTACGGGAAGATTTTTGTTTGGTTATCCTCGTAATTGGTTTACGGGAAGTTTTCGTTTGGTTATCCTCGTAATTGGTTTACGGGAAGATTTTGCTTGGTTATCCTCGTAATTGGTTTACGGGAAGATTTTTGTTTGGTTATCCTCGTAATTGGTTTACGGGAAGTTTTTGTTTGGTTATCCTCGTAATTGGTTTACGGGAAGTTTTTGTTTGATTATCCTCGTAATTGGTTTACGGGAAGATTTTTGTTTGGTTATCCTTGTAATTGGTTTACGGGAAGATTTTGTTTGGTTCATGGGACAATTTGGCTGGAGTTTCTCTAAGCTCCGGTGAGGTGGGACGAGGGCTGATAGGGCATGCCCGCCCTCTGAGCACCAATACTCGTCAAGAAGAGCAAGGATTAACTCGAGCATACATCTCTTAATATTGTTAATATTGTACTCCATTCTATTTTACTATTTCAGCTAGAAGGCTAGAATTCTTCTGTGACCTTGTGTCTCACTGTGTATCGTATTGTTATGATAACACATTGCTCGAGACATAATATTGATATCTTTTTGAACATTCTATCAGGACGTGACCTGCTCAAGGTCTGACTACAGGCTCAGTTTTGATTTATTCTCATGCAAGCATTTGCAACGATTAATATCCCTTGAGATCACACCTCAGCCCGGTAGATGGCGGTAATACACATCGATTGTTAACCGCCAATAAATCGACAGAAGAAGAAGATTTGCATTACAGCCGTGAATGAGGATTCAAAATGGCGGCTCGGTTTTCCCTTTCGGGCACTCTCGTTTTCTGTTAGAATTTGGTAAAGAAAAAAAAATACATTATTTACTAGCTTAAGGTTGGTCCGTATGGTGAAATACTGTGACCTCGGCCTTGAATACTGTACTTTCAAGACCTCGGTCACGGTATTTCACGATACGGACCTCCCAGCTGGTAAATAACACACACACACACACATACATACACATATATAAAATGTGTGTGTATAACTAAGATACACTGAAAAGAAAAGTAAGGCAACTGCATATTATAAAGTTTAAATTGACACTTTATTAAATGGACTAGATTAAGATTAAACCATATTTAAAGGAAAAGAAAATTTAATTCATACATTTAAGTTTGCAGAAAGATTAAGTACTCAAACACATTCATGAAGAGAATTTGTTAATAAGTGTCAAATGTAGCATAATTTCTAATACTAATGAGTGTGATGTCACTGTGAGCCTTTAACAAAAGAATAATCCGGAGCCTTCTTTTGTTAAATGGATCCCAGTGACATCACACTGCCAAAAATGCTTATTATTTGACATTATGCTATATTTGACACATTTGGACAAGTTCACTTCGTGAGAGTGTTTATAAGTGCATAATCTTTCTGCAAACCCAAACTAATGAATTAAGTTTTCTACTCCTTTAAAGCAGATTAATTCGCCTTTAGACAGGAGAAGCCTCATTCACAATCTAAACAGAATAGTTTATCAAATCAATCAGTCTGCTTTGTCCGTCCGGTGGGGGACAACATCGGCAGCCAGTGAGATCGCTTATAATGAATCGGAAACTTCCGGGATGCCTGGCGTTTTCTTTCGATATTTTTATTGGACGGTTTGAACACGTGATCTTGACATGGCCAACAGATTACAATTTGTTTACATCATACGCGGACATATTACTTTGACAGAATCAACACAAACATCGGAAAAAAAGACGGCTTGTTTAACACAAATATCAATCAGTGTGTAAATGGATCTGTTATTTGCTCTCCTATGTATCTAGTTACTTGTGGGTAGGAAATTTAACGTAAGCGTATCGGGCTCGATATGCTAAAACGCTTTGGGAAAAACCATAGCACTGTTGCCTCACAGCAAGAAGGTCTGGGTTCGAGCCCTGTGGCCGGCGAGGGCCTTTCTGTGCAGAGTTTGTATGTTCTCCCCGTGGGTTTCCTCTGGGTGCTCCGGTTTCCCCCACAGTCCAAAGACATGCAGGTTAGGTTAACTGGTGACTCTAAATTGACCATAGGTGTGAGTGTGAATGGTTGTCTGTGTCTATGTGTCAGCCCTGTGATGACCTGGCGACTTGTCCAGGGTGTACCCCGCCTTTCGCCCGTAGTCAGCTGGGATAGGCTCCAGCTTGCCTGCAACCCTGTAGAAGGATAAAGCGGCTAGAGATAATGAGATGAGAAAAGAAAAATCATCAATTTTGCCCATACTCTTGCCTCTGATCTGGCTGATTGTTGGCAGGGTCACAAACTGTGAAATAACAGGTTCTTTTGGCCCATTAGCCTACTGTCCAATATACATGATGGTGGTGTTGGGGGGGGGGGGTATATTTTAACATTTTATATTTTAAAATTGTGGCATGTTGTTTAAAAATTGATCATTACTGAAAGCAGCTCTTTGTCAGGAACCTCAGCAGTAGAGCTGGGTGCCACACATTTCATTCAATGACACTTTCCCTATATTTTACTTATTTTGACTGAGAAATGTTTTATTGACAATTTTGATAACCCTTCACTTTTAATCCAGGTCTGTAGTGTGAAATGTTCTCGGCTGTGTTTTTGTTTAAAAATGTTTTCCAAATTGTAGCTGTGTTTAATTCATATCCAGAAAAATATGTATTCCAATATAATATACTCAGCATAAACATTTTAAATAGATTCTATATTTTTGGTCCATCCATGACATATTACTAAAGTAGCCTATTTACTGTTGTTGATGTGGGTCACTTGCTGTTAGCCAATTCACTTTCTCGTACCAGGAGAGCTGAAAGGAACGAGTATTATTCCCTACCTTTTTCACCAAGTCAATTTGAGGCGTTGGTCTACCCTGCTCTTTAATTTTAATTTTTTCCTCGAAAGGAAGACTGGCAAATGGCTTCGCCAAAATTAAATCAGCAATGCTTGGCATCCGTGCGCAGCTTTCTTGCTAGCTGACTAGCCCCCTCAAGTTCAAGTTCAGTCACTCAAATAAACGAAATTTCTGGAACTAAGGTAGCAAACTTAACACTATATTTACACTTTATTTACAATGAAAATATATACAAACTAAAAAAGCTTGTAGAAACTGTATGTAATGAATGAAATCGAAATGTAAGCTGATCTCTTACAATACACCACAGCACTTGCGAATCCGCATGGGACTGAACTGAAATTCACCGCTGCCTGTCTATATTTGAAACGAGCTGTCAATCAAAGAAAATATCCGGCCGCTTTCACCAATCACCAGTCTCCTCGCGGAAAGCTTTGCCATGTCCCGCCCATGTGAGGCTGGGAGTCCGTGGGCGGGCATTTTCACAGTATTTGTCCAATAACCGTCTTGCATTTTGAGATTGAAAAGCGCATCGCTCCCAAATGCCATTGAAGTCCACTGAGGCTGGGCTGCATCGCGCTGTCACGAGGGGGAAAAACTCACGCACACATTAAAGTTATAAGGGAATGATTTCGCACTGTAGTTGGGTTGAGCACATATATTTCTATGATTCTGGATCTGAAATAGCAATGTTATAAGGTCGGCTATAACATAAGCCTAGCGCAATTCATCCTGCACGATGTTCGTCATTTTTAGAGGAGGCTGAGCCTCCCTCGTTGTCTTAGAGCAGTGGTTCTCAAACTTTTTTCACCAAGTACCACCTCAGAAAATACTTGGCTCTCCAAGTACCACCATAATGAGCAACATTAAAATACAGTAGCGTAGTAGGCCTAAGTATTCATTAAAAACAAGGCGGAGGTTTTATTTAACAAGTATATTTAATATTGTTGGCCACTGTAACATTACACACAGTACTTTGAACAGTAACACTGTGTTTAAATATAGGAAAATAAAACACTGTCCTTAAATAATGAATCAAATAAAATTAATTGCTCATAAAAGTTTAACACTCTGGCAGCTTTCTCTCCACACATGATACGTGTCATCTCTTTGGCTAATGGCAAACACAGCAGTTCCCCGATTGTGTGCGGCTTACCGGCTCTGGCGATCAGGAGGCTGGCACGATATGAAGCTTCCTGTGCTTTGGCTACGGGTGTACCATAGGACAGAATGGTGGACTTGGACTGCTTCAGTTCATCACGTTTTCGTAAAAAAAAATCCATTGGTTTGTCCTTTAGTGCTGTGTGTTTGGTTGTAAGATGCTGTTTGAGATGCAATGGTTTCATGGACTCATTGCTCAGAACGTCCCCGCATACAACACACTGCGGCCGCTCCAAATGAATTCCAGTTTTATGTATTTTTCGTCATACTTCCTCCTCACTGGTTTCTGCCGTTTGCTAGCAGTTCTGGGGCTGGTTTTGCCACTGTCGTTAGCATCCGCGCTCGGCTCACACACGTCCTCTTCAGTTCTCCCTCTCTCCTGATCCACGCTCCCATTCGCGGATTTAAGCCACGACAGTAATTTTGTCATGCTCATCATAATTAGCAAAGCCACCTCCACCTTTTCCCATCACAGCCTAGTCTACCAATGGTGGATAACCGTCTGTCAGCGGAACCGGCGGGAATGCGTACGTACGCTACATATGGCTACCCAGAAGCACTTGCAAACTTTTTAAAATTATTAACTTAATTTGTATCTCCTTTCATTTTCTTGTCACCGGTTGATAAGATATTTTCATCCATTCGGATATTATGGATAGTATTTCACTTTTTTTTTTAAATTTATATTTAATTAAGTGATTCTTTGGCGTGGGTCCGCACGGTGGTGTAGTGGTTAGCGCTGTCACCTCACAGCAAGAAGGTCCTGGGTTCGAGCCCTGGGGCTGGCGAGGGCCTTTCTGTGTGGAGTTTGCATGTTCTCCCTGTGTCCGCGTGGGTTTCCTCCGGGTGCTCCGGTTTCCCCCACAGTCCAAAGACATGCAGGTTAGGTTAACTGGTGACTCTAAATTGACCGTAGGTGTGAATGTGAGTGTGAATGGTTGTCTGTGTCTATGTGTCAGCCCTGTGATGACCTGGCGACTTGTCCACGGTGTACCCCGCCTTTCGCCCATAGTCAGCTGGGATAGGCTCCAGCTTGCCTGCGACCCTGTAGAAGGATAAAGCGGCTAGAGATAATGAGATGAGATGAGATTCTTTGGCGTACCACTAGAATGGAGCCCAGGTACCACAGTTTGAGAATCTCTGTCTTAGAGCAATCGCCCGTGTTCAAAGTGTTCATTGTCATATGCACAGTAAGGACATGTCCACTTGCACAATGGAATTCTTAGTTTGCTGTCCACCATGAATGCCAATTACAAGTAAATAAATAAATAGGCAGAAGAAGTAATGCAAAGAAAAGCAACAAAAACACCCAGTATAGTACAGAATAAAGGTGCATGTAGTGTAAAATAGTGTAATACAAATTTGTATTTAGCAGTAGTACTTAGTGTAACTGCATACACGTGTTGACTTTCCAACTCAGGTATCTCTCAAATTTCCTGAAATGTGATAAGCAATTTTAGATTAAAAAACTCCTTTGTCCCTCATGCCATCAGACTGTACAGCTCCTCTCTGGGGGAGGAGGGGTAACAGGAGGACAGATGACGGGAAGGAGCAGTAGCCTAGCCTAACAATAAGCAATACCGGACAATGTGCAATATAAAGTGCAATATCTCTCCTGCCGCCCCCTTTCTTTCTTCCCTATATCTTATTCTTTTTATATTTGTATGTAAATACTTATTTTAATTTATCTAGAAGTTTTCCTCTCTTTCTTTTCTCTGCTTATCTGTAATGATACTGCTGGAACCCTCCCAAAGGGATCAATAAAGTTTTATCTAATCTAATCTAATTAATTAAACTTAAAATATCGCCAACTCGATAAGATATAAATCAACTTATAAGTAGAGTAGTAAAAGATATAATACAAATATAATACAGCAGAATTTCCACTTTGTTAAATTCCAGTGTCAGATATCCACTGTCATTTCATTCGATATAATATCAGTTCCCATTTCTCTTAACTGCAATTTATTATCTACTCACGAAGTAATTTCATTGGAAAAAAAATCTAACCATTAGCCATTATCTTTCAAAGCAGCTGATTACACCTTGTAGAACAATAAAAACCTATATTTAACACACGGATATGCAACCTTTAGTAAAAAGTATTAACGATCCCCTTTAGAAAGCATGTATACTCATTAGATGCTTTTAAACCGTTCTTACAGCCCCACTACGCAGTGCGGCCTCCAAAAATTATTCATCCATTCATCTTTCCGCTTTATCCTGGGTAATTTAATACCGAGGCGATCAGTGGGAGGAGCAGAACCTCACAGGCAATATATTTCCACACGACGGTAAGTGAACAATTATGATGATTTATACTTGCAAACTATAAAGCATGACAATAAGAACATACTACATCACTGTATGCTGATAAATCATGTTTAAACAAAACCAAAAATACGTAAAAGAACGCGAATAATTTGAATTAGTAGCACGCAAAGCATCACGGGAAACCCGTTCAGTAGCAACATCTACTTCCGGGTTTCGACTCGGAGCAGTGCTGTGGGTTCCTGTGGTGTCGGATTTAAAAATAAATAAAGACAGGGAAAACAACAGCAACCAGATTTGTCGGAATAAAAATTAATTCAATTTCGAACAATCAAAATATATTATTTATTCATCTCTTTAATTTTATTTCTGTTTCTTTTTGTCTTTGTATTTCTCACGTGACTGATTTTTTTGTATGTATTTTTGTTACTGTATGTATTAATGGATTATTAAATGGTGGGATTCCAGGGATCATCAATCAAATACACCCTAATAAATAAGATATTTTTCTCGCCAGATTTGAACAAGAAATACAAGCTTAAATATTGTAGTTTATAATTATTTCCAGAGAGAGAGAGAGAAATGATTTTTTCCACAAAAAAAAAAAAGCAAAGACCTAAAGGTAAAACAGGAGTAAAATGTTTATATGGACATTTTGGGGTTTAAATGAGGTGTTTCTTCTGTGGTGGCTCTTGATACTGCACGGTGATGTCATTTCCATTTATGGCAATTATTTATAAATATCAATGAGGTAAACAATAACATTACTGTGCATGTCTATGTGCTGACTACCCTTATCAAAAAGAAGTATACTTCAAGTTCATTTTATTAAGTATACTTAAGTAAAGTTAAAGTATATTTCCTTAAGTGTACTTTTGTGTACCAAGTATACTGATATCAATGTACAGTGGTGCTTGAAAGTTTGTTAACCCTTTAGAATTTTCTATATTTCTGCATAAATATGACCTAAAACATCATCAGATTTTCACACAAGTAACTAAAAATGGATAAAGAGAACCCAGTTAAACAAATGAAACAAAAATATTATACTTGGTCATTTATCTATTGAGGAAAATGATCCAATATTACATATCTGTGAGTGGCAAAAGTATGTGAACCTCCAGGATTAGCAGTTAATTTGAAGGTGAAATTAGAGTCAGGTGTTTTCAATCAGTTGGGATGACAATAAGGTATGAGTGGGCTCCCTGTTTTATTTAAAGAACAAGGATCGATCAAAGTCTGATCTTCACAACACATGTTTGTGGAAGTGTATCATGGCACGAAGAAAGGAGATTTCTGAGGACCTCAGAAAAAGCATTGTTGATGCTCATCAGGCTGGAAAAGGTTACAAAACCATCTCAAAAGAGTTTGGACTCCACCAATCCACAGTCACACAGACTGTGTACAAATGGAGGAAATTCAAGACCATTGTTACCCTCCCCAAGAGTGGTCAACCAACAAAGATCACTCCAAGAGTAAGGCGTGTAATAGTCAGCGAGGTCACAAAGGACCCCAGGGTAACTTCTAAGCAACTGAAGGCCTTTCTCACATTGGCTAATGTTAATGTTCATGAGTCCACCATCAGGAGAACACTGAACAACAATGGTCTGCATGGCAGGGTTGCAAGGAGAAAGCCACTGCTCTCCAAAAAGAACATTGCTGCTCGTCTGCAGTTTGCTAAAGATCATGTGGACAAGCCAAAAGGCTATTGGAAAACTGTTCTGTGGATGGATGAGACCAAAATAGAATTTTGGTTTAAATGAGAAGCGTTTTGTTTGGAGAAAGGAAAACACTGCAGTCCAGCATAAGAACCTTATCCCATCTGTGAAACATGGTGGTGGTAGTATCATGGTTTGGGCCTGTTTTGCTGCATCTGGGCCAGGACGGCTTGCCATCATTGATGGAACAATGAATTCTGAATTATACCAGCGAGTTCTAAAGGAAAATGTCAGGACATCTGTCCATGAACTGAATCTCAAGAGAAGGTGGTTCATACAGCAAGACAATGACCCTAAGGACACAAGTCGTTCTACCAAAGAATGGTTAAAGAAGAATAAAGTTAATGTTTTGGAATGGCCAAGTCAAAGTCCTGACCTTAATCCAATCAAAATGTTGTGGAAGGACCTGAAGCGAGCAGTTTATGTGAGGAAACCCACCAACATCCCAGAGTTGAAGCTGTTTTGCACAGAGGAATGGGTTAAAATTCTTCCAAGCTGGTGTGCAGGACAGATCAACAGTTACCGGAAACATTTATTTGCAGTTATTGCTGCACAAGGGGGTCACACCAGATACTGAAAGCAAATGTTCACATACTTTTGCCACTCATAGATATGTGATATTGGATCATTTTCCTCACTAAATAAATGACCAAGTATAATATTTTTATCTCATTTGTTTAACTGGGTTCTCTTTATCTACTTTTAGGACTTGTGTGAAAATCTGATGATATTTTAGGTCATATTTATGCAGAAATATAGAAAATTCTAAAGGGTTCACAAACTTTCAAGCACCACTGTACTTACATTATACTTGTAAGTAAACTAATCTAATACTTTTTGAGACTAAATTGGCCCACTTTTAGTTTATAAAAAGTATACTTTAAGTCTAAGAGAAGTAAACTTTGAGTATACCACTAGTATTTTTTTATTATTATTTTGTACTGCAAGTATACCACAAGTCAGAGCATTTTTTAAGGATTTTCCACTAGACCAACTGGTCTGGGCAATACAATCACAGGTCCCAGAGTCCATGCGGCTGCACCGCTGCAGCATATTCTGTGATGCAAAATGGTTCACCAATCACCATACAGACAAACACACTACAGTGACCACACAGCTATCAGGAGCAATTACCAAGCACAAATGTTATGTCAAAGACACTCAAAGTTACACAGTAATGACATCGGATTCTGACATCAGCCATCTCAGTAACAAATTTTAGTTTTGTTTTTCTTAACCAACATGATCTTGTGTGTATATCTTATAACATAGATCTTCGTTTTCCTTGTTAAATGTATACTTACATGGTACTTGGTTAATTAACTGCAGCTGATTGAACCAAATGATAAGACATAACTTGGTTTAAAATTGGGTCTCCCAGTGAAGCTGGTTTGGCATTGACTAGGAGACCAAATCTGGCCACTGGGAGACCATTTGGTCTCCCAGTAACCATGTTAAAAAATGCTCTGCCACAAGTAAACTTATTTATAGTATAGTTTACTAGTTCTATACTTGTAGTCCACTCTTTAGTTTACAAAAGCATACTTCATAGTATACTGGAAATATACTATGAGTTTACTTGTTTTATAATTCTAGTCCAATTTTTAGTTTACTAAAGTGTACTTTGTAGTATACTGGAAATATACTGTTAGTTACTGGTTATATACATCTAGTCCACTTTTTAGTTTTGAAGTATACTGCAATTACCCTTCTAGGTATACTATTAGTTTTCTAGCCCTAACCCTTACCTCATGCACACTACCAGTTTTGTACCTTAAGATACAATGAAGTTATAAAGAATTCACAAAATAACAACAGATACTCAGGATTAAGAACATATTCATTTCCTTTAAAAAATCAAAATTTAAAGCAGCATTGTATTAAATGCCAAAGTATGAAAACATGCCAATGACAATTGAAGTTGACATCCAAGCTCTAAAGAAAAAGAAATAAAAAAAAAATTAATTATCCCACTCAGGAGAAAAAAAAACTTATATGGAACCACAGACATGCCTAAGGCTACATCCACACGACAACGGCAACGAGATGTTATTTAAAAAAATATCGCATCCACATGTTTATCGTTTCGGCCTGGCGTCCACACGCCACCAGCGTTTTGGGTGCCCCAAAACGCAATCTTTTGAGAACGGGTTCCAGAGGCTACATCCACACGACAATGGCAACGAGATGTTATTTAAAAAAATATCGCGTCCAAATGGGCAACGATCAGTAAAATATCAGGTCCATATGGCAACGCAACGCTTGCTGAAAACGATGCAATACACATGCCACACCTCTAGGGGCGCTGTAAGACGGTCCCTTCGGAGACACCAGAACAATAGAAGAAGTAAGGACGCATGCGCATAAACTATTATGCACGAGACTTCATATTAGCCACAAAGTCAGAAAAATCTGTTCGTAAAATTACATTATAATGACCAAATACAATGAAAAGTATTTTTCCAGTCTCACCTGTGAAAGGTAATCCCGTGTGATCTCGTTTGGACGGCAAACCTGTTGGTACAGTTAAACGCAGCACATGAATGAGGCATCTTTATTCTCCGCTTTGACCCATCCAATATGGCGGCGAGGATGACGTATGATTCTACGCGGAAGGCGGCATCTTTAATGGTCCGGAATAAATTGAATGCTACACGTTGATGGATTAATTTGTTCTTCTACGCCCTTTTTGAGGGATGTATTGTAGGACTTAAACCAACATCTGAAGAGGTGAGATCGCTCCTTTTTTTCCCTATTTTTGCTGGCGGGATTGACTCTGCCCTAAGGGTTATTCTCTCTCTCTCTCTCTCTCTCTCTCTGCACCATTACACAATAAATATTCACAGTGAAAATATTTTGTAAGCGCGTTTCATGAACCAAGTTATAGGATTTGTTGACAACTCGCATCGAGTTTGTTACACTTCTACCCAGCGTGAAGCACTCACAGTCATGTGGTTGTGACGTCATCGTAAACAAATCCGTTCTGCTCATCCAGACGACTTTGCAACGGCAACGTTGCCAGATCTTTCCACTCTGGAACCCGTTCTCAAAAGATTGCGTTTTGGGGCACCCAAAATGCCGGTGCCGTGTGGACGCCAGGCCGAAACGATAAACAATTGTATCGGATTCACCTGAATCTGTTGCCGTGTGGACAGGGCCAGAGTGGAAAGATCTGGCAACGTTGCCATTGCGAAGTCGTCTGGATGAGTAGAACGGATTTGTTTACGATGATGTCACAACCACATGACTGTCAGTGCTTCACGCCGGGTAGAAGTGTAACGAACTCGATGCGAGTTGTCAACAAATCCTATAACTTGGTTCATGAAACGCGCTTACAAAATATTTTCACTGTGAATATTTATTGTGTAATGGTGCAAAGTGAGAGAGAGAGAGAGAGAGAGAGAGAGAATAGCCCTTACGGCAGAGTCAATCCCGCCAGCAAAAATAGGGAAAAAAAGGAGCGATCTCACCTCTTCAGATGTTGGTTTAAGTCCTACAATACATTCCTCAAAAAGGGCGTAGAAGAACAAATTAATCCCTCAACATGCAGCATTCAATTTATTCCGGACCATTAAAGACGCCGCCTTCCGCGTAGAATCATACGTCATCCTTGCTGCCATATTGGATGGGTCAAAGCGGAGAATAAAGATGCCTCATTCATGTGCTGCGTTTAACTGTACCAACAGGTTTACCGTCCAAACGAGATCACATGGGATTACCTTTCACAGGTGAGACTGGAAAAATACTTTTCATTGTATTTGGTCATTATAATGTAATTTTACGAACAGATTTTTCTGACTTTGTGGCTAATATGAAGTCTCGCGCATAATAGTTTACGCGCATGCGTCCTTACTTGTTCTATTGTTCTGGTGTCTCCGAAGGGACCGTCTTACAGCGCCCCTAGAGGTGTGGCATGTGTATTGTATCGTTTTCAGCAAGCGTTGCCATATGGACCTGATATTTTACTGATCGTTGCCCATGTGGACGCAATATTTTTACAAATAACATCTCGTTGCCGTGTGGATGTAGCCTTAAACATCTCATCTCATTATCTCTAGCCGCTTTATCCTGTTCTACAGGGTCGCAGGCAAGCTGGAGCCTATTCCAGCTGACTACGGGCGAAAGGCGGGGTACACCCTGGACAAGTCGCCAGGTCATCACAGGGCTGACACATAGACACAGACAACCATTCACACTCACACCTACAGTCAATTTAGAGTCGCCAGTTAACCTAACCTGCATGTCTTTGGACTGTGGGGGAAACCGGAGCCCCCGGAGGAAACCCACGCGGACACGGGGAGAACATGCAAACTCCACACAGAAAGGCCCTCGCCGGCCACGGGGCTCGAACCCGGACCTTCTTGCTGTGAGGCGACACCGCTAACCACTACACCACCGTGACGCCCCAGCCTTAAACATAAGGCACAAATATTTTAATACTTTATTACACTTTTGTTAAGTATATCTTGATCAAAAGTTTAAGTATAAGCTTAATATACTTAGACTTTTCTATATACTTTTCAGTATAATCCAAGTATATTTATGTATAACTTTATTAAGTATCTCTGGTAAGTAAATAAAAAAACCTGAAAGCGTACTCTGTTATTTTTAGTTTAAAAGAAGTATACTAGAAGCACACTTGAATAAACTTCTTTTTTGTAAGGGTATGACTTTTTGAAGCTTCTGATAAGTGAATAAATAACATGCAATATATGACCAAAAGTATGCTGACACCTGACCATCACACTCATATGTGCTTGTTGAACATCCCATACCAGATTTATCCCCCCTTTGCTTTTATAATAACCTCCACTCTTCTGGGAAGACTTTCCACTAGATAATGAAGTGTAGCTGTGGGGATTTGTGAACATTCAGCCACAAGAGCATTAGTGAGATGTTGGTGAGGAGGCCTGGGGTTCAGTCAGCGTTCTAGTTCTTCGCAAAGGTGTTCGGTGGGGTTGAGGTCAGGGATCTGTGCAGGACATTCGAGTTCCTCCACTCCAACCTTGGCACACCTTGTCTTCATGCAGTTTGCTTTGTGCACAGGAGCATTGTCATTCTGGAACAGGTTTGGGCCTCTGAGTTCCAGTGAAGGGAAATTGTAAAGCTACAGCATATAAAGACATTCTATACACAATTGTGTGCTTCCAACTTTGTGGCAGCAGTTTGGGGAAGAACCGCATATGGGCGTGATGGTCAGGTGTCTACGTACTTTTGGCTGTAGAATGTATATACAACCATTAAAAAATAAATTAATTACTGAATGTCATTAGGCGGCATGGTGGTGTAGTGGTTAGCGCTGTCGCCTCATAGCAAGAGGGTCCGAGCCCTGTGGCCGACGAGGGCCTTTCTGTGCGGAGTTTGCATGTTGTCCGTGTGGGTTTCCTCCGGGTGCTCCGGTTTCCCCTACAGTCCACAGACATGCAGGTTAGGTTAACTGGTGACTCTAAATTGACTGTAGATATTTGTGTGAATGGTTGTCTGTGTCTATGTGTCAGCCCTGTGATGACCTGGTGACTTGTCCAGGGTGTACCCCGCCTTTCGCCCGTAGTCAGCTGGGATAGGCTCCAGCTTGCCTGCGACCCTGTAGAACAGGATAAAGCGGCTAGAGATAATGAGATGAGATGAATGCCATTACCAGATCCTTTCAATAAGAATGTGAGAAATCTTTCTCTCTCTAAATAATATGGATGGCATTGCGTATAGCTGACAGTCCACACACAATGTAAAAGCTGTATATTCATATTGTTTTGCCTCTATGTGACTATATACTTTTTTAGCAGTTTCAAAATAGCACTTGTAGTTGTATGTACTGAGTACAAGAGAGTGAGGTGATAGGGCACGTTCAGGAGAGTGCACTGAGTCTGGTTACAGTGGCTGGGCCCCCGCGGTCCTGCTTTCCAGAAAAATAAAATAGCTTGTTTGAATAAACAAAGTCTATGAGAATTATTGCTTTAAATATAATGAGGGGCGGCACGGTGGTGTAGTGGTTAGCGCTGTTGCCTCACAGCAAGAAGGTCCTGGGTTCGAGCCCCGGGGCCGGCGAGGGCCTTTCTGTGCGGAGTTTGCATGTTCTCCCCGTGTCCGCGTGGGTTTCCTCCGGGTGCTCCGGTTTCCCCCACAGTCCAAAGACATGCAGGTTAGGTTAACTGGTGACTCTAAATTGACCGTAGGTGTGAATGTGAGTGTGAATGGTTGTCTGTGTCTATGTGTCAGCCCTGTGATGACCTGGCGACTTGTCCAGGGTGTACCCCGCCTTTCGCCCATAGTCAGCTGGGATAGGCTCCAGCTTGCCTGCGACCCTGTAGAAGGATAAAGCGGCTAGAGATAATGAGATGAGATATAATGAGCTCTTTAGCAGTGCCTGGATTGTCAGTTTTAGCTAGAAATAGAGCTCAAAAGTAATCTAAAATGCTCGAGTCTACAACCTCTTTCTTAGGCAATGTAGACTGGCTCTGGTGTTTTTTTCCCCCCCGCGGACGTGTATTTAATCAGTTCCTGGTTTCTGGTATGAAATTCTAAAGAACAGAAATAAAATTCTGGTTATTTTCATTTAGTTGTACTTCTAAATTTATCATCTGCCAGAAATTCAGCTGTGAGCGTGAAAGTGAAGCAGTTTTGTTGAGTTTTTCAGTAATTGGAACTCCAGTGAGTGAAGCGCGTTTTTGCTAACTTTGTTCTTGCTAGCCACCTAGGAAAGAGATTAACACTGCATCTACTTGCTGTTTTAAAGATACTCAACATAAAACCAGTCGGAATATGAGCATAAGAACATCTAATGTCTATAACAAAAATTGGTACATATCATAATTACAAGAATGTTCGATGCCTCTGATGATAATGTTAATGTCCCACCCTGCTTCAGTACATGCTATATCATTATGTTAATGTTAAGAGATAGCTAATGCCTTGACTAGCTGGTGTAGCACGATAGCTTGGTCAGCAGAGTAGTTAATTGTGTTTGGAATATAAAAGATGTGTGACATATTTTGTTTACATTTAAGCCATTTGGTTCAAGTGTATTAGCAAATGTTAATGGTTTGTAATGCAAATGCATTGCAGATGCATTGATTTTGAGTTTGCAAATGTATATTTTGAACAAGTTAAAAGGGATATTGCAAGTCAGTCATATTAAAGTGGAGTATATTAAAATGATGTCTGAAAAAATTAAAAATGGATATGTTACAGTAAAAGAAATGTAAAAGAGACAAGCAGTTTGCTTTATAGTGGTAAAATATATTTTATTGTCTTGATTATGCAATTCATTCACCTTATATTGAAAGGATACACTTATAAGTAATTCATTTGCTTATGTTTCAATACTAATGGTTATTGTGATGTACATAATTAATCTCACTGTAGTCTAAGTTTATCCTTAGTTCTTGGTTACACAATATACAGTATGATGTTTTAAATAGAACAACAGAAGTTAATTTGGTCTCATGTTAGAAATAGAAATGGAAACAGAACACTTATTATTCTGCACTTTGTGTAGATTGTTTGGTTTTTTTGAATGACCAGATAAAATTTGGATCCAAGATGGCGAGCCCAGCCCAGTGAGACTGCAGACGATCATGGAAGCGATGTGGCCAACCGTGCAATCTGTCCCAGAGAAGGAACCTGACTTGCTGATTCGTTCATCGGGATACCAGATAAGAGTATCCACACTGTTGACTCTACACAGGTAGAATAGTTATAGGAGTACATCCCATGCATGTTCAAGGAGCTGAACTTTTGGAATCAGTACACATACACTCATTCGAGGAACTGAACTCTTTGGAGTCAATACACACAACATTCAGGGAACTGATCCCTCTTTGGACACACACACACACACACACACACACACACACACACATGACTAAAGGACTGAACTAAAAAAGGTTTTCCGTTTTATGTTTGTTTATTATTTTGAAGAGTTCTTCCTTTTTATTTATTTAATTTCTTGCAAGTTTAATGTAGTGTATAAGTTGCCCTACTATTGTGACAAGCAATAAAATTGTCAATTGTTCAACTCCTTTAACTTTTTGTGTGGGCCTGCTTCTCTTTCGAGCCTAGGTAGATGTTTAGTGCTTATTTTTACTGGTCCATGTCTACATGTGCTACAATACACTTTAATTTCTGAAAGCAAGTTGTGTCCTGGTCTGAGGGAGGCCGTCCAACATCTGAACATCATGGTCCTGTGTTGTTGTTGTTGTTGTTTTTTATTTGGACACCCTGCCATTAAATCAAGCAACCAGTCAAATAAAAGTGACACACAAAAAGAGCAGGCCTATGTATTTACTGTATTTACGGTTAACTGGATATGTTCCAGGAATAGCAGTGTCATTTCTTGTGCTCATGGATGTTAGTCTGAAACTGTGTACCGGATAAGAATATGTTTATTTTTGAGATTTGATATAATGCATCTTTTCAATCCCAGCTAAGTGAGACAGATGTAATATTATTTGCTTTAAGGGTAACCTGCTATGTTCAAAGTTACTCATGTACACTCAGTATCTCAGTCAAATATTCTATAGGCTAGATTTTTAAGAGCTGCTTGGGCAGGTCCCTTATCAGGCCTGTTTTCTCTGATTACCAATATCGGTTAATATTTTAGAGTTGCAATTTTGTTTTTAAAGATTTTTGTTGTTATGGGATGCAGGAGCTTGCAGTTTACTGTCTAAGCTGAGAGACTTAAAGGTAAGGAACCACTCACTCACCCCACATGGGACACCAGTCCATCACAGAGTACCATGCACACACACACATTTACACCTTGGGGCGATTTAGCATAGTCAATCCATTTTCCCACAGTAAATGTGTTGGACAATGGGAGGAAATGGAACATGGAGAATTCAATTTCAATTAAATTTAATTTTCTTTGTATAGCACTCTAAACAATGGACATTGTCACAAGGCTGCTTTACAGAAATATATAAATTCCATATATACATTTTACATATATTAATTTATAAATGTATTCCTCATGATCAAGCCAGAGGTGACCGTGGCGAGGAAGGTTTCTTCAGTTTGCCCCTCTGGGGGGAACAGAGTGTTTGTCTATCAGCGTATATTCCAAGAAAAACCCCTTTAGGAAGTGAAAAACTAAACAAAAAAAGAGTGTATGCTATGCTGACCTTTGTACAAAAATGATAGTCTGAGCCACAGACACTCCACTGAAGGAGAAAATAAACCAATTTGTTCACTTTTCTGGCTACAAGCTTCAGAATCATGAAGGCTTCAATCTACTCAGCTCTCTGTTCTTTCATCTGTATGTATGCGATATGACAGGAAAGCTAATTGAAGATCTTGAGATTTTCACAGTAAGACATATTCACTGAACTGAAAAAGTCCACAGGTTTTATTTGTTTGTTTGTTTGTTTTTTCCCTTTTAATCCATGCTTGTTGGTAAATCTAGAGTTCTGGTTGGCAAGATTACAAAAATTACATAACCTTGAAATCATAAACCCCCCAACCAGAGCACATCTATAAGAGATCAGGCCATAAAGTGTAAGCTCCATTCCTGAGCCAGTCTGATGTGCCTGAGTGATGGAGGATGTACTTTAAAGCACAGGGTGAAGAATTTGTTGTCCTGTTCAGAGATAATTTGTGAGCTGTGTTATGCAGAATTGTGGACCATTGATCTGAGGAATGCAGCAGAGCTTTTTATTTCTAATGTTAGACATCAGTACAGATTACTCTGAAACTGCTTTGTGACCACACTGGGATGTAAAATACTGGCATTACGGTAATTTACTACCTTATTCTCTGGTAGAGTAGGAATATATTGCAATTCACCTTGCTGATTGTGTAATTTGTAAGCTTCGCGAATGAGTAACATTAGGTAGATCGTGTTGGTGTTTCCACTCAGAAACCACCCTCTTCTCTCTTTCTGTAGATGGACACCCTGTTCCAGGCAGTGCAACAAGTCCTTGGACAGGTGACTCCTCTATTAAATAATAATGAAGATTCTCTCCTCACCCTCACCTGACACCCTTCCATCTGCAAGCTGAGCCGCTGGCACCTACCCAAGGATGAAAGTTACACTAATGAGCTCAATCGTACCCTGTATACTGACAGTGAGCAGAGAATACCATCCACCTGCTGCCAGGGCCACCATGAATGCACTGGCTGCCTAATATGTAGACTGTCTAAAACCACTGACCCGAAGCACTTTTTAATTGTAGCTTTTAACTCTTCAGAGGGGTAATGGTGGCATTAAATGTAAGCTTTTCTAGATTTAAAAGTCTATTAATTGTGCAGTATCTGCTTGTCATATTTGACTTTTTGGTCCTTAAAGGTCCTTAAAGACAAATTGGAAATGGTTTTCATTGATTGTTAGAATATAAGTTATAATTGCATTTTGTGAACTAACTGAACATCTCAGCATGGATTGAGAATCACACCGAGAGTTTTTATTGTTTTATTATTTGATGAATATCACTGATCCTGCAACAGTGGGGTCCAAAAGTCTGAGAGCATTTATGAAAATGTTTCTATTTTAAATTTGTTTCTAATTTAATCCTACAATTTTAATTACAAATTATATTATTAACAAAAGTGTGAGGGGAAAGGAGAATCTTTGAAGTATTTACATGACATTCAGAGTTTCTTAGTATTTGGTGGGTCCCCTTTTTGCTTTAATGACCGTGTTCAGTCGAGCTGACACAGACTCCACATGTTTGTGCAAAACCTAATGATCCGTTTTAGATCAAATCCATCAGTGTCATCTGAACACATGCTTCAGTAGAAGAGATTAGACATGAGGGAAATGTGTTTGTTCAAAGCAGTTAACCTGCTCATTATCATAAATCTGCTTCCATTTAAATAATAGAAATAGTGCAGAATCTTGAATACTAAAGAAGAACAACTTTATTCATCACATGCTTGTGAAATTACTCTTTGCATTTAACCCATCTGAAGTAGTGAACACACATATGCACACACACATGAGCACACACACATACATACCCAGAGCAGTGGGCAGCCATGCTGACAGCGCCCAGAGAGCAGTTGGGAGTTAGGTGCCTCACTCAAGGGCACTTCAGCCCAGGGCCGTCCCATATTAACCTAACCGCATGTCTTTGAACTGTGGGGGAAACCGGAGCACCCAGAGGAAACCCACACAGACACGGGGAAAACATGCAAACTCCACACAGAAAGGCCCCCACGGGCCGCTGGGCTCAAACCTTCCTGCTGTGAGGCGACCGTGCTAACTACTTACACCACCGTGCCGCCCATATTCAATACTGAACATTTACTTTCTTTGCTTTCAATATTTCCAAATTTTAAAACCTGTTTATTTCCAATTTTAAATGGGGGGAAAATGTCCTAGCTTTTTAGTGTGGTCTCAGACCTTTGGACCTCACTGTACATTTTGAAAACTACCACATCACAAACACAGCAAGCAAGTATGAAGATGTAGACCATGGCATTTGTCTTTCCAAACTAAGTATTATGCTTAACTTTCAACCCAAACAGCTGCGTACAAATTGGATGGTTATTACAGGACCTTGCTCTGATCCTGAATATCATTTTTCTGTAACAGAGGAACTAAGAATCTCCTGAGTCTCTCTGTGGCTTTCCCATGCAACTTTTCTGTGACATGGTGACTAGTCATAGGCTAAATTATAACTATGGATGATTTATTATTATTATTATTATTATTCATCCATTTTCTGTATCCACTTATCCTGTACAGGGTCGTAGGCAAGCTGGAGCCTATCCCATCTGACTATGGGCAAGAGGCGGGGTACACCCTGGACAAGTCGCCAGGTAATCGCATGGTTCACACATAGAGACAAACAACCATTCACACTCACATTCACACCTACGGTCAATTTAGAGCCACCGATTAGCCTAACCTGCATGTCTTTGGACTGTGGGGGAAACCGGAGTACCTGGAGGAAACCCACGCAGACATGGGGAGAACATGCAGACTCCACACAGGAAGGCCCCTTTCAGCCGCTGGGCTCAAACCCAGGACCTTCTTGCTGTGAGGCGACAGTGCTAACCACAACACCACCGTGCTTATTATTATTATTATCAATATTGTGTCTGGGGCGGCACGGTGGTGTAGTGGTTAGCATTGTCGCCTCACAGCAAGAAGGTTCGGGTTCAAGCCCCGTGGCCGGCGAGGGCCTTTCTGTGCGGAGTTTGCATGTTCTCCCCGTGTCCGCGTGGGTTTCCTCCGGGTGCTCCGGTTTCCCCCACAGTCGAACTTGTCCAGGGTGTACCCCGCCTTTCGCCCGTAGTCAGCTGGGATAGGCTCCAGCTTGCCTGCGACCCTGTAGAACAGGATAAAGCGGCTAGAGATAATGAGATGAGATGAGATATTTTGTCTGCTGTAACCAGTGATAGTCTACAATGCAAGACACTTTTGTGTGATTTGTTGGGAGGAGAGGCGTACATTAGATTGTTAAACAGATCTTAGACTAAATTCCCCTTTATCTCTTTTTCTGTCTTTCTCCCATTTTCTGTCTCCGTTCTCTCTTGCAGTAACTGAGACGCCTGTGCACACACCGAACTGCAATGACAGACAGACACGCACACACACACACACACATCCTGATGAATGAAATGATAGAGAGCAGCCGATGCAGTGCAGATAAACAGTAAACCCGCTGACAGGTTATTGCTCCTCCACAGAAGGACTCGAAAGTCTTGCATTTTTACCAACATGAAGGAAGAGTGAAGGAAACTCGAATTCTCCAAGTCTTGCACTGGAGGACCTTGTCTTTCTCCGGCGTTCGTGTCACGTGGACTTTTGTCTGGACCGAGGAAACGCGTGCTACAAACACCTGAGTGCGTCACAGACAGGAACGACTCAGTTCTACCATCTGGAGGACTGTCGGTGTCCCAAGAGCGACACAAGAGCGCAGAAAGAAAGGAAAAAAAAAAAAAAAAGACGGACAGCTCGGTCTTTATACACTCACCGGCAAGCGAGTAAAAGGGACATGATATTGGCACTGACAGTGCATGGACACCCCCCCCAACACACACGCACACAGCTGCAGGGAGACAAGAGGCAAGTCGCAACTTCAGAGCATTTGACCTGTGGCGGTCTGCACGAGCTGCTTAGAGGATTTCCGACCCTGAAACAAGACACAAAGATCATTTTGGCATTTATGAGGACGCAGAGGACAATTTGGGGAAACCTGTGAATGCAATCGCAGCGAGGCCGGATGCCGGTTGACTTTCAAGTAAATAGCCTCCGTCTGATTATTCTGGATCACGGTGCTGACTTGAGGAATTAACGGCGGACTTGTGCGCGCGCGCGCGCGACACCAAACAGTGATGCTGCACACAAAGGTCCTCGTGTGAACACTGACTGGTAGTGAAATACACAAAGGACATTCTTGTGATAGCCCTCTTCTTCTTCTTGAGAAATCCTCAAAGTTGCCTCGTTCGCTTCGAGGTCCAGTTTTCCCACGACCTCACGGGCTCCATGAAGGATGCGCGTGCGCTCGGGCACATGCGCTTGATGTGGCGGCCGGCGCTATCATGCGTGTGTTGGCTGAGGCCAGCGTTCAGTGCCTGCGGCTCACCTTCCTGCTGATGGTGGCGGCGAGTGCGGCGCCCTCACCGGCTCTGAGCGCCGGATGCCCGGAGCGCTGTGTGTGCGATGAGCAGCTTGTGGTGCAGTGCGCCGGGCAGAGGCTGAGCGCCTTCCCTGTAGACCTGCCGCTCGCTACGCGCCAGATCATCCTGAGCAACAACCGCATCGGCGAGCTGCCGCCGCTGCAACTCAACTACCTGTCCGATCTGGTGTACTTGGACTGCAGCAACAACTCTCTCACCGACATCTCAGAGTCGACGTTTGGTAACTTGCGCAAGCTCGCCTACTTGGACCTGTCGTTCAATGCGCTGGCGCGCATCGAGGACCGCACATTCGGCGTGCTCTCCAGCCTCGTCATGCTGCGCCTCACGGATAACCCGGGACTGTCCGAGATCCACGCGGACGCGTTCATTGAGAACATCGCACTGCAGGTGCTCGACGTGAGCCGCAACAACCTGACGACGCTCAACGTGAGCACGCTGGTGGCGCTTCCCGCTTTGCGCGCGCTCGGTCTCAGCGGAAACCCATGGCGCTGCGACTGCGACAATGAGGACCTCTGCCTGTGGGTGCACATCGAGAGCTTCAAGTTTCAAGGTGAGCAATGACACTTCTGCCTCACTTCATTGCACGAGTAAAAAAATCACACAAGTACTTTTTCCATCCATCCATCCATCCATCCATTACCTATAGACGCTTATCCAGGGTCGCAGGCAAGCTGGATCCTATCCCAGCTGACTATGGGTGAGAGGTGGGGTACACCCTGGACAGGGCTGACACATAGACAACCAACCATCCACACTCACATCCACACCTACGGTCAATTTAGAGCCACCAGTTAGCCACCCACAAGTACTTTTTTAAAATCCATCCATCCATTATCTGTAGCCGCTTACACCCTGGACAAGTCGCCAGGTCATCGCAGGGACAAACAACCATTCACACTCACATTCACACCTACAATCAATTTAGAGCCACCAATTAGCCTCACCTGCATGTCTTTGGACACAGGGAGAACATGCAAACTCCACACAGAAAGGCCCTCACTGGTCGCTGGGCTCAAACCCAGGACCTTCTTGCTGTGAGGCGACAGTGCTAACCACTACACCAGCGGGCCGCCCGCAAGTCCATCCATCCATTATCTGTAGCCGCTTATCCTGTTCTACAGGGTCCCAGGCAAGCTGGAGCCTTTCCCAGCTGACTATGGGTAAGAGGCAGGGTACACCCTGGACAAGTCGCCAGGTCATCGCAGGGACAAACAACCATTCACACTCACATTCGCATGTATGGTCAATTTAGAGCCACCAATTAGCCCAACTTGCATGTCTTTGGACTGTGAAGGAAACCCACACAGACACGGGGAGAACATGCAAACTCCACACAGAAAGGCCCTCGCCGGCTGCTGGGCTCAAACCCAGGACCTTCTTGCTGTGAGGCGACAGTGCTAACCACTACACCACCGTGCCACCCACAAGTACTTTTTTAAATACCAAATCTAAATTTCTTTTACAGTGTAGCTGCTACGTGCACTCAAACACACCTTCTGTGTTTTGCACACACACACACACACACACACACACACATGCACACACACATGTATGTGAGTGTGTGGGGTGTACTTACTATATAGCCTAGTACTTATTAAGCACTAATAGTAAAAAGACCAGTAGACTGTCAATGTACTTTTCCCCTCGTAATACATTACTAGACCAGCATTCTTTGTTTTCCAAACATTACACTTGTGATACGTCCCAAACTGTACATTTCTTTAAATGATGTATGATAGAGCAAATATATAATAATCACTAATAAACTTAAACCAAGTAGCTGGTGAATAGTGGAATCGGCTTGCTGAGTGTCAGCCTGTTCTGTACTTATAAAAGTCCGGGCAATATCCACGATAATATTATAGCTAACATGACATAATTAATTTGATAACATTGATAAGCCTTGATCATTTTAAGCCCAAATGCACATGCTTTTTGTAGGGAATTAGACTTGGGCTATGTCCCAAACCATATATTACAACTGAAATGATACGCCATATCCACCAGGCATCCTACCACACACAATTAATAACCTTGCATCTACAGTGGTATGTGAATACGGTATTATCAACTGTGTGTCATTAAAGTTGAACACGATGCAAGACTGGGGGTTTTGCTGTATGTTTCTACAAGTTATCAGTTAAGTTGTTGTGTGTGTGTGTGTGTGTGTGTGTGTGTGTGTGTGTGTGTGTGTGTGTGTGTGTGTGAGAGAGAGAGAGAGAGAGAGAGAGAGAGAGAGAATGAATCAGGTAATGAATTCTCATTAGGGTTGAGAGAGGCTTGGGCACTTTATCAGACTTATCACACCCAGATCACTTTATCACATTATTCAGATGGCTAATTTGATCTCAGGTGTCACTCTTAGTAGAGCTGTGGTCAGGAGGCTGAGGATATTCACTTCTCACTTTCCACGGGCTTGCAGAAACCTCATATCAACAACACACTACTTTTTAAAAGAACAAAACCTTCTTTTTTTCCAATTTCCAATAGAGTTGTTGCTCACGTGCAGCATGGTCCATCCATCCATTATCTGTAACTGCTTATCCTGTGCAGGGTCGTGGGCAAGCTGGAGCCTATCCCAGCTGACTATGGGCGAGAGGCGAGATACACCCTGGACAAGTTGCCAGATTATTGCAGGGATGCAGCATGGTGTCTGTGTGAAGAGAGAGAGAGAGAGAGAGAGAGCATTTGTCATTCCAACTTTTACTCCTTATGCCAGTGTTTACTTCATATTTACAGATCTGCTGTAGAACAAGGTAATCATCCTGCACAGATGTATACTGAATTAAGCTCACAGAGACCTTGGTAATTAGATGACAATTAATACGTCTTAAATTAAGTAGAATAATAAGCTATACAGGTGGCACGGTGGTGTAGTGGTTAGCACTGTCGCCTCACAGCAAGAAGGTCCTGGGTTTGAGCCCAGCGGCTGGCGAGGGCCTTTCTGTGTGGAGTTTGCATGTTCTCCCCGTGTCTGTGTGGGTTTCCTTCGGGTGCTCCGGTTTCCCCCACAGTCCAAAGACATGCAGGTTAGGCTAATTGGTGGCTCTAAATTGACCGTAGGTGTGAATGTGAGTGTGAACGGTTGTTTGTCTCTGTGTCAGCCCTGTGATGACCTGGCGACTTGTCCAGGGTGTACCCCTATACAGGTGGCACGGTGTACACCCTATACAGGTGGCACGGTGGTGTAGTGGGTTTGAGCCCAGCGGCTGGCGAGGGCCTTTCTGTGTGGAGTTTGCATGTTCTCCCCGTGTCTGTGTGGGTTTCCTTCGGGTGCTCCGGTTTCCCCCACAGTCCAAAGACATGCAGGTTAGGCTAATTGGTGGCTCTAAATTGACCGTAGGTGTGAATGTGAGTGTGAACGGTTGTTTGTCTCTGTGTCAGCCCTGTGATGACCTGGCGACTTGTCCAGGGTGTACCCCGCCTCTCGCCCACAATCAGCTGGGATAGGCTCCAGCTTGCCTGTGACCCTGTAGAACAGGATAAGCGGCTATAGATAATGGATGGATGGAATAAGCTATGCAATGCTGTGATCCTTCAGATCTGGACTGCGTGATGTGTAGTTTTTAAACATGAATTTAACACCATCTCAGACTACTCTGTCATTGTTGCGAAGCAAACTGTACAACAGTCCATCTATGTATATTCCGCAGCTGATCTCTCTCTCTCTCTCTTGATTAGCAGCTCTGACGTTTTGGTGTTGCTGTGTCTGTGGGGAATTGTGGTCTAATTATATCATTTTTAAGTGGATATGAAGAGTGTCATTTCTCTCCTATTATGTAATCCAATCAGACCTCATCTGCTACACCATCCCACTAAAGCAATAATAACTCCTCCCTCTTTCTTTCTCCTTTCATGTGTGTGTGTGTGTGTGTACTGTCATGTTTACCTGCAGTAAAACAATTTTACAGTTTTATTATTTCTGATGTATCGATAATTGCATCCCAAAACATAACAACTGAAGAAGCTCAAATTCTTGGATGTTGTTAACTTTCTACATAAGTGTTACACTTGCCCGGCTTCTTTCATCTAACATACCAGTTGGCTGTGTCAGTGTGTGAAGTGAAATGAAGTGAATTTATTCAATTACACTAGAAGATAAATGCATTCCTTTTGTACACTACATGATGACATTTTTTAAGATTATGTTATGGTTACCATAAAGCTACTGTCTTAAACCCCTGAGCATGCTCCATATGATGTTCCATAAGAACTACTGTATATATGAATTGATTAAATGGGGCAATTTATGGAAAAGATTCAAGGTGAGACAGACTTCCATCATTTGTTAACTTCATTCTCTTTATAGCTCCAGTGCAAATGATAAAGGAGCCAACATTAGAGCAGCACGGTTAGCACTGGCACCTCACAGCAAGAAGGTTGTGGGTTCGAGCCCAGCAGCCAATGGGGGCTTTTCTATGTGGAGTTTGCATGTTCTCCCTGTGTCTGCGTGGGTTTCCTCCGGGTGCTCCGGTTTCCCCCACAGTCCAAAGACATGCGGTTAGGTTAACATGGGGCAGTCATGGCCTGTGGTTGGGCTGAAGTGCCCTTGAGCAAGGCACTTAACCCCCAACTGCTCCCGGGTGCTGTAGCATAGCTGCTCACTGCTCTGGGTATGTGTGTGTGCTCATTGCTCACTTGTGTGTTCACTGCTTCAGATGGGTTAAATGCAGAGGTTAAATTTCACTGTGTGCTGAAGTCTGTGCTTGAGTGTATGTGTGACAAATAAAGGCTTCTTGGCTTGGCTTCTTCTTCTTCATCTGGCACCAAACATGACTTGGCTGATTGTTAAGTGGAAAGTTTTTGTAGAAGTTTGATTTTTGCCCTAATTATTTATTTAATAGTTGGTGTGTATTGTGCTTGTTGGACTTTAGTAAATGCTAGATGATTCATGCCGTATTCAATTTGTCATTTTGTTTTCTAGACCTCTCTCTCTCTCTCTCTCTCACTCATAATTTGCAGTTGTCTAGTCTGATAAATGCTTTTACATTATACTGTATATATTAAATACTGATTTTTTTCCTGCATTTGTCTGCCTGCTTGTCTGCCTATCTGTACAGTTCAGCACAAAACTTTCCCATATAAGAATATGAAGAAGCCAAAAATAATTTTACAGTAACATGATATTTGGTGTTTTTTGGTTTTGCAATTGTTTTTTCATGATCTCGAATAATGGTCAAATTGTCTATGCCAAGGTATTAATAGTCAAAAATGATATGGGTTTAATTTAGTTTCACTTATATTTCTGAATGTGATATAAATATTCTTTATCAGTTCTATTTGCTTGGCTAAGCTTTATTCTCTCTGACCTGTCAGTTATGTCATGAGAGTCATGGAAACACTTTGACTGATTGTGTTGGGGCGATTTTGCCTTTTTTGCAGGATACACCCACATTTTTTTTAGCGTCTTTGAATTAGGATGTAATGCCTCAGATTTACACATAAATTGACTATCCTGAATGTGTTCAAGGGACGCGTGCGCATGGGATCATAAACACAGAGGCGTCTTTTCATAGCTTTGCTTGTTTTATGCATGAATGCAGGCACATAAGTATTGTAAATCTCTTTCTTTCTTACAGATTTCAAAACATTTCCTGCTCCTGATGATGGTGATAGTGATGGTGTCCTTTAAGGTTGTCACCCCTAACCAGTCCTTAATACGAAACTATGCTATATAATCTACACAGTTAAACCACGCAAAGACAAATGTCTCAAGATGTTTTTTTTTTGTTTGTTTGCTGTGCTGCTTGTTGAGGTGCAGGTATGCATTCTAATACAAAATGATGTATCTCATGACCTCTGGTGCAGTGAAAGCTCCATAGCCGAGCCTTGCTGGTGCATACAGAGTGGATGGGGGAGTCATGTGGATGCTCCAGATGCTCTGGTTAATGGCGTTTGATTTAAAGGACAGTCTCTGCCTCGTGATGACAGCATTAAGAACAACCTTCCAGTGTCCTCGTGGAATATTTGGAAATAAGGACTTATTCATGTTTTATAAAGCTACAGGATCCATGAAAGGATAACATAATATTGAGAACATTGGTTTTTTGTAGACATAGTCTCATATTTATGGTTTTTATTTAAGGACCCCAGCCTTAAATCCTTGGATACTGAGAGGATGAAAGCAAATATAAGGAGTTGGATGACAGAAAAATCAATTGCTGTCTGGACAATAATGTAATGGCAATTGTTTTATAAATGTAGCACTCTAGATATCCTGTTGAATTGTGGCTGCGGTAGTGGAGTCGAGAGAGTTTCCATCTTGTCTTTTCCCCCTCATGTTCTTTCGGATGAGTCATTACCTGTAAGGGTGATGTATGATTGCAAATTTAGGACACTGAATCACAAAGCTGTTGTGATAGGTTGTTCCTGAGTGCTTCATTGCCAAGCTGATTTGAAGGTTTTGCCTGGAAATATTGCACCACCATACAAATATTTGTCTTGCCTCAAACTAGCTTTAGTCCTTTGGATTCAAATCCAACTGACAGACACTGAAGAACGGAGTTGCACCAATCAGATTCGACTCCATTTGATTTCTAAGCAGAGAGGGAATAGTTTTCATCCATCGAGTTCATTTATTGCTCTATACACATCCTCAGCCAGACTGACAGACACTCAATGTAAAAAGCATGTCATCTGTCAGTTTGAATAAACAGCTTATCACTTAACGCAGATAGAGTCAGCAGGTCACAGAACTCATTACAGCATCAGAATTACTGCAAGACATCAGCAAAACATTCATTATAACAAATGCGTTTGGAATAACAGCACTGATTCGAAATCAATTTAACAAAAGGCTTAGTTGGAGAATTAATCAGATTGTCCTATCCTCAGATTATCACATTTCTTCTACAACAATAATTATAATTTTCTGAACTTCATAGAACAATTTGTACAAACTCTTACAAGCAAGGGTGACAATTTCATTCTAGATTCAAGATTCAAGAAGTTTTTACTATGCATAGTAAAAACACGGAGGTTCAGACAATGCAATGAAATTCTTACTTTGCTGCTCTCCTTACACACAACAATAACACATACACAATGGTCAGGTGTCCATAAATGTTTGGCTATGTTGTGTATTCAGTTTGAGTTTCAAAAAAGAAAGGTGTGAACATAAATCTAGCCTTTATCCGTAATCCTAATCTTTCTATTTTCATGTAAATTGACTTTACTGCCAAGTGGTATGCATTTGCAATCATGAGACCATGTTGAATTCTCTTGCGTTGAACTTCATTAACTGTCTGTCTCGCCATGGCTAGTTTGGAGGTTCAGCTGACTCCTTGCAGGTTCTGTCAGCACTTTTTTTTTAATGTAGACTGGCAGTCCAGCATTGCATTATGGTTGTTGTTGGCTTTATTGCTTTGGCCTGTTGCAAAGAGAATTTGAGAGACAAAGTCTAAGACTGAGAAAGATACAGAAACAGGTTCATCCACCTGCCTTGAATATCAGGGAGAAGCCGTTTTCATCCAGCTGCAGAATGAGATCTGCTCTGGTTTTGGTTCTTTAAGGCATTTAGATAACAACCAGTAAAGCAAATTTTATCCTGGTTTTATGGGGGTTTCTGTATAATAGCGCTTAATTCATAAGGCATGTACTGTAGTTCCTGAAACTGAGGTGAATGCCCCATATCAGAGTCCAGTTTCAATTTTTTCAGGGACAATATATGTATACACTATATGGCTAAAAGTATGTGGAACCTGACCATCATTCCTACATGAAGAAGAAGAAGAAGCCTTTATTTGTCACATGCACACTCAAGCACAGTGAAATTCGTCCTCTGCATTTAATGCATCTGAAGCAGTGAACACGAACACACACACACACACACACACACACACACACACACACACACACACACACACACAAACAAGTGAGCAATGAGCACACACACATATCCAGAGTAGTGGGCAGTATGCTACAGTGCCCTTTGGAGCAGTTGGAGGTTAGGTGCCTTGCTCAAGGCCGCCCCATGTTAACCTAACTGCATGTCTTTGAACTACCGGTATATGTGGTCCTTTCCCAAACTGTTGCCGCAAATTTGGAAGCACATAATTATATTGGATGTCTTTTGTATGCTGTAACATTGCAATTTCCCTTCACTGGAACTAAGAGACTCAAACCTGTTCCAGCATGACAATGCCCTTGTGCGCAAACTGAGCTCCATGAAGACGTGGTTTGCTAAAACTGGAGTGGAAGAGCTCGAATGTCCTGGGATGAACAGCCATGCTCCAAAATCTAGTAGAAAGCCTTCCCAGAAGAGTGGAGATTATTATAACAGCAAAGACAGTACTAAATCTGGAATGGGATGTCCAAAAAGTCCATATGGGTGTGATGGTCAGGTTTCCTATAATTGATGGCTGTCTACAAGCAAAATGTCCTTTTTGAGAAGAATATGGATCGCTCAGCTCGTATTGAAAGACAGTGACCTGTGGATTATCTGTGTGTGAAGGCCATCATGTTGTGACTTGCAGGTCATCCCTGTTTATTTGGATCTATAGGTCAACTGCGGGGAAACAGTCAGTGGGTCAAGGGATGCAGCAAATGATGTGTGTATGTGTGACTCTGCTTATGTGTGTGAGAATATGTGCGTAGCTTGTGTGTGTGTGTGTGTGTGTGTGTGTGTGTGTGTGCGCGCGCGTGCGTGTGCGCGGGGCAGAAGTGCCAAGAGAATAAAAGATAGAATCTAAAATGTTGAGTGTTGTGCCCTGCAGCAAAGCACTGTTAAAAAATAAAGCAAAAGAGAGTAAGAATGAGGGACAGAAATAGATGAAAACAGTGTTACAGCCAAACTATGACATTGCTCTTATTTTGTAACTCTACTGTATGTCTCTGCTTCGGTGCCCTATGCACATTTACTCACTATGGGTAGGCAGTAGTATGGCATGGAGCCTCTATACATAGAGCCAAACAGCGGGTGGATACAGGGCTGTGCTTGAATATTCATGAAGACAGGGAGAGCCTGAGAGCATGTTTAGTTGCCAGCCAACCCAAGAATCCGTACTTTGTAGTTGGACAAAGAAAGTATGATTGTGTAAGAATGATAAATCCAAATAAATATCTTAGACACAGGTTGTTTTCTAGTAAGGATGCTCTATCTGAGATGTACACTCACATCTGAGCCTTGTAATTTGTTAAACCCAATAGAGTTGATTCAACATTACAGAGTCATTCATCACTGCAGTCTGGGGCGTCTCAGATGCTGTGGTGCGTTTGGTAATGACCCGAGTGTAATCTGCAACAGCTCGTAGCCTGCTGACCCAGATGAAGGTCACCAGACAGAGGGTAACCGTAGTCTGTGCAGTAATAACTTCACTTGTCACCAGCCCAGAAGATTAAAACATAGCAGGCTTTTGTCTCCAATACAATAAAAAGTACTTTAACTCTGTGACACTTTTTTGATTGCTTTTTGATGTTTCTTTATTTAGTTGCGTGCTGACCTCCGGTTTTATTCCCTCACCTTGGGATCAAAGGTTGTCTTTGGAGCAGTGTTGGTAGCAATTCATTATTTAGTAGGTGCTGGACACAAGAGGAGAGAAGCGGACTGAGCAAGGTCACTTTATCACAGGCCATTTGAATAAAACAATGTGTTGCTATTCTAATATTGGAGTGTACAGCACATTAGGACAGCCAGTGACATTGCACACAATAACACGCTGGCACAGTCCTGAAGCCCAGCAATATTTTAAAAATTGAATCACGTGTCCTTTACAGGAGATACATTTACTGACCACTTTATTAGGGACACCTGCACATTCATACAGTTATCCAAACAGCAAATCATATGGCAGCAGGACAATGCATAAAATTTCATACAGATACAGATCGAGAGCTTCAGTTAATGTTCACATCAAACATTAGAATGGGGGAAAATATGATCTCAATGACTTGAAACGTGATATGATCATTGATGCCAGAAGGGCTAGTCTAAGGACAGCCAGGTAACGTTTTTCCAGTCTTCAATTGTCCAGTTTTGCTTGTGCTCACTGTAGCCTCAGGTTCTTGTTGTTGGCTGACAGGAGTGGAACTTGATATGTTCTTCTGCTGTTGTAGCCCATCCACTTTAAGCTTTGATATGTTGGGCATTCTGAGATGACTTTCTCCTCACCATGGTTGTAAAGAGTGGTTATTTTTTGAGTTACTATAGACCAGGGCTTTGAACCGGTTCAAGGAACGAAAACGAAAACCGGGAACTTTTTCTATTTCACATGGAACAGAAACGAAACCAGAAACTTTATTATTTTTTATGTTCCGGAACAGAAACGCTTATTAAAAATAATGGTAACCGATTAATACCGGTTTTTATTTCGTTCCTCAAAGTTTCCGTAGCCTACAAATAAAAAAGCCATTCTTCTCCTGCGCAAGTTTCTATGACCCGCTGGGGTTCACTTCCTGTGTGACGTTCGCTGACCGAATGGAGAGAGCGGGAAGGTGGACTACTATCACGTCTCCATTACTGAGTGTCTGAGCAAAGAAGAGCCTGAACGATGCAACCTCCCTATTGGCTGTTTGTAAAAATGTATCAATTGTTGCCCTTCCCACGGGAATCATCGCGGGCTCGAGAGACGAGACCTGACGAGTTAGTTCGTTGGTAGCAGAACAAAATGTCTGGACACAAATCGGGTTTTCAGAAAAGGAAAGAAAATAAATGGAGGGTTGAAAATACAAAAAAGGAGGCAGAAAATGCAAAACGAGTTTTAAGGTAGGACAAATGGTTACTTTTCTGAGGCAGCCCGCCGTGGCTGCAGGCTTTCAGTTGTGTCATTGAATGGTTACTTTTCTGAGGCAGCCCGCCGTGGCTGCCTGCAGGCTTATTTATTATAGCCCATTTAGTTAAAATAGTTGATATAAAGTGTTTATAGTTATAGTTATGTGATGGTTGTCCTGATTTAGACTGGTGTTTTTTTTGTTTTGTTTTTTTTTGGGGGGGGGGGGTGTTTGCGCGATGTTGCACCCAGGTCCAGATTAGGGCAGAACCGGCCCTGGCTACATTTCAGGTGTAGTTTGTTTTATGAATGTATGTACTTGCATAGATGTGTACTTGGCCTTCCAATATGGCGCCTAACAAAATCTCGCGGCGTGGTGACGTCATGCGGTAGCCCTCTATAGGGCCTGACTAGCCTTTGGTAGCACACTAAACGAATTCTCTTTCATTTTTGGCACTTTTTCTGTTTGTGTAGATGGGAAGACATACTGAGAATCCAAATCGCCAACATTTGAAATAATAATTGTTTTGAATTATTTCTTGTCTTATTTAATGAAGGTTGTAATAGAATTAGCCTACATTTGGCTTAAGCCGGATGAGACAGAGACATAACTTTATAGCCATTTGTTAAACCGCTGACAGGGAACGTAATTAACCATTCCGGGAACGAAATTTTTTTGTTCTAACCGGTTCGGGAACGTCTATTTAATGGTGGAACCCAAAACCGGAAACGTTAAAATTCTGTTTCTGTTCGGAACGAACCAATAGGAAAAAAATTCTGGTTCAAAGCCCTGCTATAGACTTCCTGTCAGCTCAGACCAGTTTAGCCATTCTCCACTGACTTCTCACACCAACAAGGTATCTCTTGTTCACTGGATGTTTTTTTTTCTGCTGCTGCCACATGATTGGCATGATTGGCCCCCTCCTAATTGTGGCTGGCATGATTGGCCCCCTCCTAATTTGCTCAGTTTTTGCACATTTGTCACATTAAATGATTTCCAATTTTTATATCAAATGTAATATAAAGCAAGGAGAACATGAGGAAATGCAAAACAGTTTTAAAATGATCCATCCATCATCTGTAGCTGCTTATCCTGTTCTACAGGGTCACAGGCAAGCTGGAGCCTATCCCAGCTGACTATGGGCAAGAGATGGGGTACACCCTGGACAAGTTGCCAGGCTGACACACAGACACAAACAACCATTCACACCTATGGTCAATTTAGAGCCACCAATTAGTCTAACCTGCATGCCTTTGGGGGAAATCAGAGTACCCAGAGGAAACCCACACAGACAGGGGGAGAGCATACAAACTCCACACAGAAAGGCCCTTGTCGGCCGCTGGGCTCGAACCCAAGACCTTCTTACTGTGAGGCGACAGTGCTAACCACTACACCACCGTGCCACCCCATTTTAAAATGATCATTTAATTTATTATGCAGGATTGCTTTAATTCCGTCACATTGGGTGCTTAAGCATGAACTGCCCGTTTAAGGTTCTTCCATGGCATCTCAATTGGGTTCAAGTCAGGCCACTCCAAAAGCTTAATTTTGTCTCTTTTGAGCTATTTAGAGGTGGACTTGCTCTTTGCGTCATTGTCTTGCTGCATAATCCAACTGCACTTGAACTTCAAATCACTGACTGATGACTGATGGATATTCTCCTTCAGGATTTCCTGGAAGAGAGAATTATTCATGGTTCTGTTAATTTGGGCAAATAGCCTAGGCCCTGAAGCAGCAAAGCATTCCCAAACCATCACACTACCACCACTATGTTTTGCTGTTGATATTTTCCTCTTATGGAATCCTGTATTAGCTTTACACCACATGGGTCCCAACTGAACCCATGTCCTCCAAAAAATTCCAACTCATCTGTCCACAGAACATTATCCTAAGAGGCTTAGAGGTCAAGGTGTTTCTGGCAAGTGCAAGATGAGCCTTTATGTTCCTCTTGGTCAGCAGTATTTTTTCCCCCTTGCAAACTTCCCATGGATACCATTTTTGGCCATTCCTTTTCTAATGACAGAATCATGAACACTGGGATTATCTGTGGTGAGCTAATGATAATGGCTCTCGCTAGAGTCACAGAGCCCGAGAAGCCATTCCAGACTGATATATTTCAGTAATTTCTTTCTCATCGCTTACAGATTTTCATCTGATTGCAGCATAATGAGCTGCAAATTGTGACATTCTAGCCTGCTTCACATTGCTGGAAAGGTTGTGTTTAAGTGGTGTTGAGATTCAACAGGGCTGTCAGTGATCAAGCCTGGGTGTGTCTGGTCTAAGACCCAATTATCAATTAAATTTGTTTAATTGGTTGATTGAATGACTGAGGGGAAAGTTACTTTTTCACACAGGGTAAGTTGATGTTGGATAACTTTATTTCATTTATTGAAGGAAAAAAATCATTTACCTGTATTTTGTGTTTACACTCAGGTTGTCGCAGGTTACTTTTCAGTTGAATCAATGCAGCTGCACTGTCGCTCTTGTAGTACCGAAAATTGATTATTTGTGCTTGGAGGTTGGTGGGGATTTAGAAAATAATTGGGTCTGTGTTCGCTGCCTAGTAGAAAAAAGTGAAGCTTAGCTTCTACAGTGTCATTAGTCATCCAGCTTAAACATTCTAACAAAAACATTAGCTAGACAGAAAGTTAAATCTCCACATGAATAATGGATTTTTCTTACAGTTCTTATCTCCATTTCAGGATTTTTGGCAGTATAATCGTTTTGTTTTTAATAAAGTATGCCATATTTTAGGAGCTATGGAAGTGGGGTGGCAGTTAGGATGGTAAGCACCATGGAGGAGGTGACAGCTGCCACATGCCATCCCTCCAGTAGATCTGCCAGAAAGTACAGAAGATACAGTAAAACACTGAAATGGATTGCAGAGGGTGAGACACTGCATAGAAGAATTCAACATAGCAAGCTGAGCTCAGCGTAAAAGCCCTGTGCAGTAATTCTCTCCACTGCACTGCTGTCTGTCTTCCATTTCATTCTCATGGTTATGCAGAGAAGAAGTGAGACAGAAGTCTCCCAACTATTACCTTCTTATCTTCTTAAAAATGAACATATGAAATTACATAATTAGTCTTCAGAAGGAGGCTGGTATTCCTACTGTTTCATCTCAGCCCTGAGGGTTAACAACTAAAATTAGGGACAATGCAAGCAAATGAGACACACTGCTTCACAGAGAGAGAGAGAGAGAGAGAGTGTGTGAGTGTGTGTGTGGCTGTTTATGACAAATGATGCATCAGAAAATTGCCAGGATGCTGTAACAGGAGTTTTATTTCACTCATCCTTACTCAATTGTGTGCATGTACATGTAGGACGAGACCTTAAACAAAATCACAAAGTGGCCATACGAGCATCCCATCATCATATGGTCATCATTCCTCCTTTCTTCTTCCCACTTTGTACACGTCAGACCTCATGCAGGGCAACTGTTACGAAATCTTCTGACTACGGTTGGAGCTACAGGAACCCTGTCCTGCAAAACTGGTGACAGACTCTTTACATCGCTTCATTGCTGCAGTGTGTGCATTTCATATTTAAGCTATTTTTAGCATCTTGGATCTGTCATATGAAAATTATGAATAGCTTGGTACAATAATAACCTCTGAGAAAAAGTCAGCAGCCATATCTTTTCATTACGATATGAAATTGGATATTCGGTATTAATCTGTATTCACTATTTATTGATTTTCTGTTCTTCTGTTCGGGACAGGTGCACAGCTTCATTCATTCATCTTCAGTAACTGCTTTATCCTGGTCAGCACTGCAAGGGATCCAGAGCTGACCTCAGGAACGGTTGATACAAAGCAGGAACACCTCCACAAATGGACTGGCAGTCCATCGCAGGGAACCATACATACACCTTCATACACTCATTCATATCCAGGGGCAATTTTGCATAGCCATTGCCATATTTTGGGGAGGTGGGAGGAAACTGGAGAACCCAGAGCCAAAAAAAAAAAAGCCAAAGTCCTTCCCACACCTGCAGCGCATAGGGCGGTGCCAATCTCCGTTTCCATAGCCCTCAGCCTCTCACATAGCTAGGATTACAGTGGGGGGTTAGTCCTCTGGTAACCACAAGAGTTTGACTCCCCACTCACATCTGTATTGCAGTGTGCCTTGCCAGACAGCAGTAGGTACCATTTTTATGATGGTCTTTGGTATGACCCGACCGTGAGTCAAACTCATGATCTTCCGATCAAGAGGCAGACATGCTAACCACTAGGCCACTCACCAGTACAGAGAGCCCAGAGAACATGTGAAACGCCACACAGACACAGTAACCGGAGCTCAAATTCAAACTGGGAACACTGGAGCTGTGAAGCAGGCACACTATCCACTGCACCACCTTGCTGCCCTATACCATTAATTTAGTTTAAATTCCTGTCAGTTAATATGTAATTATACGATAAAAATCTTATTTTAAAATGCATGCACCGATGTCTGACATTTACAGTGTCTTACAAAAGTATTCATCCCCCTTTGTGTTTGTCCTGTTTTGTTGCATTACAAGCTGGAATTAAAATGGATTTTTGTGGGTTTAGCACCATTTGATTTACACAACATGCCTACAACTTTAAAGGTGAAAATTGTTGTTTTGTTGGGACACAAACAATAATTAAGATGAAAAAACAGAAATCTGGAGTGTGCATCGGTATTCACTCCCCCAAAGGTGTTTTTTTGCACCACTGTGTGTAAACTCTAGAGACTGTTGTGTGTGAAAACCCCAGGAGATCAGCAATTTCTGAAATACTCAAACCGGTCCATCTGGCACCGACACCCATGCCACAGTGAAAGTCACAGAGATCACAATTTTTCCTATTCTTATGTTTGAAGTGAACATTAACTGAAGCTCTTGATTTGTATCTGCATGACTTTATGCATTGTGCTGCTGTCAAGGGATTGGCTGATTTTAGTTGACTGCATAAAACAGCAGGTGGATGGATGTTCCTAATAAAGTGGCCAGTGAGTGTAGATAACCGAGGAAATTTTTATCCTTGGAATTCTTAGATTAAAACCAGAGAAATTAAAAAGAAGGCCTATACTTTAGAAGTCCTGTGTGGTAAATGCTTTGGGGTGGTTGCTGCAGAGCTCTCGTGTTCATTAAAAGCGGTGATGGAGCAGCCATGCTACTGCCGACTCAGCAGTATTGATACAAGCCCCTAGGCCACTTCTCTATGTGTGTGTGTGTGTGTGTGTGTGCATGCGCTCGTGCATGCGTGCGTGTGCGTCATGTACGTACTATTCTGAAAACACAACAGCTTCTTAACGCATCTGACACATAGTCACTCTGGGGTTTACAAAATTTAACCTGAACAGAGAAGGGTTGATTACCCTATTTACACCAAGAGTAATTTAACATTTCTGCTTGCACAGTTGTTTTTACCAGCTGCAATGCACAAAGGAGCATTCTAATTTGTAAAGGGAACGTACTGTTCCAGGTAATCGAAAAGAAGGAAGACGACTGCAGTGCTTTTTGTGTTCTGTTATATTCCTTGTCGTAATGTTTTAACTTGAAGTGTGTTTAAAAGGAAGCGAGGTTCAGTGTTGCCCAACAGCACTATTAGACACGGCTTTTTCTGAGTCATGTGGAAATCCACTAAACTGCCCAGGTGGGATTATGTAAGAGTGTCGGTGCCTCAGAACCCATATTGTGACAAGCTTCTTTGCGATATGAAACTGCTGAGATAATATGCTAGTAACAGAAAAATCAAATATGGTCACTGAGGAACTACAGCAGCATGTGGTTTGCGGGATAATTAGGATTTGATGTCAGATGTGAGATTATTCTTGTAGCAGGTGCTGTGGTTTCGGAAAGAAAACAAAGAAGGAAAAAAGAGTGAAATCTCTCAGATCTGATGTAGATCTTTTCTTAGACAGACAGCCATCTGTGGACTGTGTTATTTGGATGAAGGAGGGAGGATGGATGAAATGGACTACATTTGCTTTATTTGTTGCTTGTTGTGACTGTCTGTCTGTCTCTGTGCATGTGTTTCTGATAGGGAGATGTGCACAGCTCTGTTTAGAACATGAAGAATATCAAGCTTGTACATAATGAGCTATTTACAACTCGTCATGATTCTCATTAGGTTACAGAATACGATTCATGCCAGCAGTGAGTGAGTAATGCAGATCCAAACCCATTCCAGCTGGTCTAGCTGGATTATTCATTTTACTGACAACATAGAAGCATGGTGTTTGTCAGAAATGTTAATAATCATGGTGTTCGGGGCCGGATTTAGCGTATGTTGATTGGGGGTGCAGTGAGAATGTCCACTGGGCATCTTTTACAATCATGCTTTCCAATGAAATATAATATTTGCATTATAATGGAAAACTGCAGACTCCCTTACTGTTTTGTGTAAATTTTATTTTACTTTTCATTTCCGCACAGCCATCCACAAGGACAGTGAGATAGTGCTCCTGTAGCTCAGTACTATCTTATAGACATTTAAATGTAATCTATTACCTCCACCAACTTTATTTGTTTGTCTGTTCCCAATGTAGCTCAAAAAGTAGTTAAAAGATTTTGATGACATTTTGAGGAAAGGTGAGTCATGGACCATGGAACACTTGATTAGATTCTGATGCAAATCTGGATATGTATGCCGATCCAGGATTTTGTTGCCTGTTCCCAACGTAACTCAAAAAGTAGCAAACACATTTTGATGAAATTTGGTGTACAACTTTAGTATTATCCTAGGTTCAAGTGATTTAAGTTTGATGTTGATAATATGCGGCTTGGCAGAGGTATACACTCTACCGGGTGCTCTTCTAGTTTATTATTATTATTTCACGTTCATTTACGTTATTTTGTATAGAGCCCCTAAAGGGCTGTGTAAAAAAAAAAAAATGTATCTGGTGCCCATGTCATCTGTCAGTTGATTCATGATATTTTCTGGTACGTTTTGTGTTTCTGACAGGAGAATGGCTGTACAGATATATTTTATATATATATATATATATATATATATATATATATATATATATATATATATATATATATCTGTACTGTAAAAAAGATACTTTCCCATGCATATGATAAAGCTTCTGGTGTGCACAAGAAACAACCTGAGGGAAGCCTGAACTCTATAAATATGATGACGTGTTTCTGACAGGAGAATGGCTGTACAGATATATTTTATATATATATATATATATATATATATATATATATATATATATATATATATATATATATCTGTACTGTAAAAAAGATACTTTCCCATGCATATGATAAAGCTTCTGGTGTGCACAAGAAACAACCTGAGGGAAGCCTGAACTCTATAAATATGATGACGTGTTTCTGACAGGAGAATGGCTGTACAGATATATATATATATATATATATATATATATATATATATATATATATATATATAATATCTGTACAGCCATTCTCCTGTCAGAAACACGTCATCATATTTATAGAGTTCAGGCTTCCCTCAGGTTGTTTCTTGTGCACACCAGAAGCTTTATCATATGCATGGAAAAGTATCTTTCTTTTTTTTTCCACACACATGTCCCTTCAGGAACTGCGTAATTTTGCACAGATGTAAGAAACCACTTTCAAGTAAATTTCTTGTTGATTATTGTTCCCAGTCCATATCACAGTATTCTGAAATTCATTACCTTACATACTATCTGTGTACAAAGCCATTTTAGAGACAAAAATAAAAATGCATTGTTTCTAAAATAATTAAGTTTTTCCACAAAATCAAATCGTACATGAGCTGATAGCTGATGAGGCACGTAGCACCGAGTTGGCTACAAGTCATGTATGACGAGATTGAGTGGAATAACTGTTTTATTATATCTACATTCACTGAATTTTGAGAAATGGAGCATTTTTATTTTTGACATATTCGATAAATAAAAACTTTATATAAAACGTTCGACAAAATCATTTCTGCTTAGAATGTAAACAAACTGGTGAAATGATAGTAGCAATTTGTGAAAAATGCTATAATAATAATTCTTGAAAAATAAAAAAGATATATTTTTACCATCAAATACTTTTATTCCATATTTTGTTGCTGTTTTTTTTTTTGGGGGGGGGTTGTTTTCGAGTAGAGTTTTTATTTCATCCTCAGTTGGTTCAGCGACACGCGCCGCCATTTTGTTTTTCTCTACTCACGATATATGAACTAATATATTAGTAGTAGAGTAGCCAATCAGAGTGCGCGAAATCATATCCAGTGAATGTGGATAGAATAAAGTTATAATATATAATGGAAAAAGTTAGAATATTTTGAAAAGCAAGTCGCAATATTTTGAAAATAGTTATACAGGAAGTTATAAAACCATGCCAGAATTGTGCATGCATGCAATCTTATATTTACTTGAAATGCTTTACAAATAAAGAAATACTTAATTTTCTGGCACATCAGTTTATTGTTAGTAATTTATTAGGTTTATTATTAGAATGTTGAAATGACTGTGCAAGAAATTGTGTTTATTATTCAGAAGAAAGAACCACATGAACTTGGAGGAAGAAGAAACTTTTTTGTTGAAGAAGAAACTGCAGGTCTTCAAGCCTATCAATGACTATATTAGGCGGGTTTCCATTGCAGTTTTGCACAAAATAGAAGGAATTTTTTAATTAAAAAAGTTCACAAAACACAATTGCGAATGGTCCGTGTTTCCGTTGAGTGATGTTATGTGATTGAAGTTTGGTTTTCTTCTCTTGCAATAGTCATTCCAATTAAACGTGATGAAGGATCTCCATGACCTGATAAGTGTTGCATGGTAATTTCAGTTACAACTTCAATGTGAAAAATGTGTTTCCCTTTCAATTTTATGAAATATTGCTTTGTCACATCATCTGAAAAACCAACTTATGTGAGCATTTAAAATGTTTGTGGTATTTGACAGTTTATTTTTTTCTAAATTCATGCATTTCCATTACTCATTATTTCACAGTTTCAAATTGCACATGAAGCAGGTTAATGGAAACTGCTGAAAGAGGCCACTGCCATTAGGGAATACTATTGCCATGAAGGGATGTACTTGGTCTGCAACAATGTTTAGGTAGGTGGTACGTGTAACATCCACATAATGCCAGGACCCAAGGTTTCCCAGCAGAACATTGCCCAGAGCATCACACTGCCTCTTCTGGCTTGCTTTCTTCCTATGGTGCATCCTAGTGCCGTCTCCTCCCCAGGTAAGTGATGTACATGCACCTGGCTGTCCACATGATGTAAAAGAAAATGTGATTCATCAGATCAGACCACCTTCTTCCATTGCTCTATGTTCCAGTTCTGATGCTCACGTGCCTATTGTAGGTACTTTTGGTGGTGGACAGGAGTCAGCACAGACACACTGATGAGCTGTGATCCACAGTGTGTTCTGATGCCTTTCTATCATAGCCAACATTAACTTTTTCAGCAATTTGTGCTACAACAGCTCTTCTGTAGGATCGGACCAGACAGACTAGCCTTCGCTGTCGACACGCATCAGTGGGCCTTGGGTGCCCATAACCCTGTCGCTGGTTCACCAGATTTCTTTCCTTGGACCACTTGTGGTAGGTACTAATCTGTGTTGGATATTAGCACCCGCTCCCCACCAAATGCGGGTGATTTTGTGTAGTGGTGGGTGAATTTGCTCAACCTACCAGCCACAGTGATGGGTAAATAAAAGGAGCATATACAAAGAAATAAAACAATTGTAACAGAACTATTTGTGACATTCCACAACTCGGATTGAATCGTGAGTCTGCTTGTTCCACTTGGACACCTTAACGAGGAGACAGTCTCCTTATTAAAGTGTCTGAGTGAAACAAGAAGACTTAGAACCAATGTGGCAACTTTAGAATAAAACGCTAACTAGCGTTAATTTGAGCATAGAAAGCTAACTAGGGACTGACAGCTAAAGAAAATTCCCTCAGGTCAAGCAACCTAGGCTAGCGTTGCAGCAAACAAACAAAAACTCACATCGTAGGGGTTAAGAGGTCTGCAGAGAAAACCTTCCAGGAGACGCAGGCCAAAGAAGCAAAGGTCGAAAGACATTTTTTAATAAGAAGTGGAGAAAAGCCAACAATAGGGAGTCCCGTGAATGGTTAGGTTTTTTTTGTTTTGTTTTTAAATCTGCCCAACTCATCAAATGTAACTTCCATCAGTTTACAGGTATGTGTGTGTGAGAAAGAGATTTTCCTTGAGTTTAAATATTTCACTTATGAAATAAAATAGCTCATTCACCTAAATAATTATGCTTGAATGTTGCAGCTCTTATTGTAAGTTACATACTTTTAGTTAAAACAAGAAAGTAGCTGTTAAAAAAACCCTGAGTGGTAGCAGATTAACAAAAAATTAATTTCCAGCCCTGTTACTAACCACTGCATACCATTAACGCCCTACAAGACCTGCTGTTTTGGAGATGCTCAGACCCAGTCATCTACCCATCACAATTTGGCCCTTGTCAGAGTCGCTCAGATCCTTACGCTTGCCCATTTTTCCTGTTTCCAACACATCAACTTCAAGAACTGACTATTATATTACTGCATAATATATCCCACTCCTTCACAGGCGCCATTGTAATGAGACTATGAATGTTACTCACTTCACCTGCCAGTGGTTTTAATGTTATGGCTGATCTGTGTATCTGTTAATGACAATATCCTGTGCATGAGAGTACACTTTAGCCTCAGTTTAACAAAATCAATCTAAAATCTAGCTTGCTCTCCTCATCACACAATGTCTACGAGAACTGGTAGAGGAAGACCACACTAGCTGTGGCATTCATGAGGTGGCTTTTAAGACAGTAATTTTTGTTCAAGGGTTAGTCAAGTCAAGTCAAGTTTATTTGTATAGCGCTTTTAACAATAAACATTGTCGCAAAGCAGCTTTACAGAATTTGAACGACTTAAAACATGAGCTAATTTTATCCCTAATCTATCCCCAATGAGCAAGCCTGTGGCGACGGTGGCAAGGAAAAACTCCCTCAGACGACATGAGGAAGAAACCTCGAGAGGAACCAGACTCAAAAGGGAACCCATCCTCATTTGGGCAACAACAGACAGCCTGACTATAATATTAACAATTTTAACATGAAGTCAGTTTCGTTGATGTTATAACTCTTCATTGATGGACACTTGAGTGCAAAACTGTTCATGATAACTGCAGTCCTAAAGTTAGCAAGTCAACTGTAGTCCTCAGCCATAAAAGCATTACTGTAAGAGTCCAGAGCATCCTCCAGGTATAACCCTCAACTGTCCTCATGGGGCCGTCCTTCACAGGAGCGATGCGATAAATGACACTGCAGAAATGACACTGATACGGTATTCAGTATTGAGACAATATCAGCAGAAAATACTGGATTGAATATCGGGGAGGGGGATCATTTTTAGGGGCGGCACGGTGGTGTAGTGGTTAGCACTGTTACCTCACAGCAAGAAGGTTCTGGGTTTGAGCCCAGCAGCCGATGGGGGCCTTTCTGTGTGGAGTTTGCATGTTCTCCCCGTGTCTGCATGGGTTTCCTCCAGGTGCTCCGGTTTCCCCCACAGTTCAAAGACATGCGGTTAGGTTAACATGGGGCGGCCTTGGGCTGAAGTGCCCTTGAGCAAGGCATCTAACTCCCAACTGCTCCCCGGGCGCTGTAGCATAGTTGCCCACTGCTTTGGGTATGTGTGTGTGTGTGTGTGTTCACTGCTTCAAATGGGTTAAATGCAGGGGACGAATTTCACTGTGCTTGAGTGGGCATGTGACAAAGGCTGCTTCTTCTTCTAATTGAATCTGATCTGATTTTGATGTAATTCTAGGCTGAAATATCACAGAATCACAACATCAAATAGGTCTCGTCTCGTCTTCTTCCGCTTATCCAGGACCGGGTCGCGGAGGCAGCAGTCTAAGCATGGAAGCCCAAACTTCCCTTTCCCCAGACACCTCGGCCAGCTCCTCGGGAAGAACACCGAGGCGTTCCCAGGCCAGCCGAGAGACATAGTCCCTCCAGCGTGTCCTGGGTCTTCCCCGGGGCCTCCTCCCGGGGGGACATGCCTGGAACACCTCCCCAGGGAGGCGTCCAGGAGGCATCCGAAAAAGATGCCCGAGCCACCTCAGCTGGTTCCTCTCGATGTGGAGGAGCAGCGGCTCTACTCTGAGCTCCTCCCGAGTGACTGTGCTTCTCACCCTATCTCTAAGGGAGCGCCCAGCCACCCTGCGAAGGAAACTCATTTCAGCCGCTTGTATCCGCGATCTTGTTCTTTCTGTCATTACCCAAAGCTCATGACCATAGTTCACCACCCACAGAGGTAGCAGTAGGGGTTTGGTGCAGTGTGGATTGGGTGGCAGTCGAAGGCAGGGGCCTCGACGACCTGATCCCCGGACACAGCGGCTGGCTGTTGGGACATGGAATGTCACTTCGCTGGGGGGGAAGGAGCCTGAGCTTGTGCGGGAGGTTGAGAGGTACCGGCTAGAGATAGTCGGGCTCACCTCCACGCACAGCTTGGGCTCTGGAACCCAGCTCCTCGAGAGGGGCTGGACTTTCCACTTCTCTGGAGTCGCCCGTGGTGAGCGGCGGCGGGCTGGTGTGGGCTTCCTTATAGCTCCCCAGCTCAGCCGCCATGTGTTGGAGTTTACCCCAGTGAACGAGAGGGTCGCCTCTCTGCGCCTTCGGATTGGGGAGAGGGCTCTTGCTGTTGTTTGTGCCTACGGGCCAAATAGCAGTATAGAGTTTCCGGCCTTCTTGGAGTCCCTGGGAGAGGTACTGAGGGGTGCTCAGACTGGGGACTCCATTGTGCTACTGGGGGACTTCAATGCTCACGTGGGCGATGACAGTGACACCTGGAGGGGCGTGGTTGGGAGGAACGGCCTCCCCGATCTGAACCCGAGTGGTGTTTTGTTATTGGACTTCTGTGCTAGTCACAGTTTGTCCATAACGAACACCATGTTCGAGCATAGGGGTGTCCATAAGTGCACGTGGCACCAGGACACCTTAGGTCGGAGGTCGATGATCGACTTTGTAGTCGTGTCATCTGATCTCCGACCCTATGTCTTGGACACTCGGGTGAAGAGAGGGGCTGAGTTGTCAACTGATCACCACCTGGTGGTGAGTTGGATCCGCTGGCGGAGGAGGAAGCTGGACAGACCTGGCAGGCCCAAACGTATGGTGAGGGTCTGCTGGGAACGTCTGGCCGAGCACTCTGTTGGGGAGGTCTTTAACTCCCACCTCCGGGAGAGCTTTTCCCAGCTTCCGAGGGAGGCGGGGGACATTGAGTCTGAGTGGACCATGTTCTCTACCTCCATTGTGGATGCAGCTGTTCGGAGCTGTGGCCGCAAGGTCTCCGGTGCCTGTCGTGGCGGCAATCCCCGAACCCGGTGGTGGACACCGGAAGTAAGGGATGCCGTCAAGCTGAAGAAGGAGTCCTATCGGGCCATGTTGACCTCCGGGACTCCTGAGGCAGCCGACGGGTATCGGCAGGCCAGGCGCGCTGCAGCTCGGGCAGTTGCGGAGGCAAAAACTCGGAACTGGGAGGAGTTCGGGGAGGCCATGGAGAAGGACTATCGGTCGGCTTCGAAGAAATTCTGGCAGACCGTCCGGCGCCTCAGGAGGGGGAAGCAGTACTCTGCCTACACTGTTTACAGTGCGGGTGGGGAGCTGTTGACCTCGACTGGGGACATTGTCGGGCGGTGGAAGGAATACTTTGAGGATCTCCTCAATCCCACCGTCATGTCTTCCACTGAGGAGACTGAGGCTGATGACTCAGAGGTGGACTCGTCCATTACCCAAGCCGAAGTCACTGAGGTAGTTTGCAAGCTCCTCGGTGGCAAGGCACCGGGGGTGGATGAGATCCGCCCTGAGTATCTCAAGTCTCTGGATGTTGTGGGGCTGTCTTGGTTGACACGCCTCTGCAACATCGCGTGGCGGTCGGGGACAGTGCCTCTGGAGTGGCAGACTGGGGTGGTGGTCCCTCTTTTTAAGAAAGGGGACCGGAGAGTGTGCTCCAATTACAGGGGAATCACACTTCTCAGCCTCCCAGGGAAAGTTTACTCCAGGGTACTGGAGAGGAGAATTCGACCAATAGTCGAACCTCAGATCCAGGAGGAACAATGCGGTTTTCGTCCTGGTCGCGGAACACTGGACCAGCTCTATACCCTTCATAGGGTGCTCGAGGGTTCATGGGAGTTTGCCCAACCAGTCCACATGTGCTTTGTGGATCTGGAGAAGGCATTCGACCGTGTCCCCCGTGGTATTCTGTGGGGGGTGCTTCGGGAGTATGGGGTTCGGGGCTCTTTGCTAAGGGCTGTCCGGTCCCTGTATGAACAGAGCAGGAGTCTGGTTCGCATTGCCGGCAGTAAGTCAGACCTGTTCCCAGTGCATGTTGGACTCCGTCAGGGCTGCCCGTTGTCACCGGTTCTGTTCATAATTTTTATGGACAGAATTTCTAGGCGCAGCCAGGGGCCGGAAGGAATCCTGTTTGGGAACCACAGGATTTCATCTCTGCTTTTTGCGGATGATGTTGTCCTGTTGGCTTCTTCAAACCAGGACCTTCAGCATGCACTGGGGCGGTTTGCAGTCGAGTGTGAAGCGGCTGGGATGAGAATCAGCACCTCCAAGTCCGAGGCCATGGTTCTCGACCGGAAAAGGGTGGCTTGCCCTCTCCAGGTTGGTGGAGAAGTCCTGCCTCAAGTGGAGGAGTTTAAGTATCTCGGGATCTTGTTCACGAGTGAGGGAAGGATGGAGCGTGAGATCGACAGGCGGATCGGTGCAGCCTCCGCAGTGATGCGGTCGCTTTACCGGTCCGTCGTGGTGAAGAAGGAGCTGAGCCAAAAGGCGAAGCTCTCAATTTACCAGTCGATCTACGTTCCGACTCTCACCTATGGTCATGGTCATCAAATAGGTTACATAATAAAAACAGTCACTAAGTTATATAAGCAATGGTGAGTCGCTAGCTATTTAGCATGTTGTAGGAATTTGAGCGGGTGGGTGGAGCACAGGAGTACGGCAAGCCAGAACTGAGTTGTCAAAACTCTTTATTGTGACACTTTTCAGTTGAACACACTCTCTCAGTCGCACAGACACGCGCGCACACACATTAGTCGTCTGGTTGGGGAGAGAGCTCCCTTCCTCTGCTCTCTCCTTATATAGGGCGCGGTCACTGGGGAAGACACACAAACACAGGTTAATTGACATCAGGTGTAGTGATTCTGCCACTTGCCTTCCCTGACTCCGCCCTCCGGTCACAGACCGACGCTTGACCACACCCCCGCTGCCACATACCCCCACCGCCTGACTCAGGCCGGGCAGCCATCCGGCCTGCAGCCGACTCCCCCCCCCGACAGGAGAGGAAGTCCGCCATGAACATCTGCGCCCCCGGCCTGTGGATCACCTTGAAGTTAAAGGGCTGGAGTGCCACATACCAACGGGTGATCCACACATTGGCATTCTTCATGCGGTGGAGCCACTGAAGGGGCGTGTGGTCCGAACAGAGGATGAAAGGGCGTCCCAGTAGGTAGTAGCGGCGGGCGAGGACCACCCACTTGATGGCTAGGCACTCCTTCTCCATCATGCTGTAGCACCCCTCACGCACCGACAGCTTCCTGCTGATGTACAGCACGGGGCAATCCTCCCCCTCCACCTCCTGGGACAGAACAGCCCCCAGCCCCCTGTCCGACGCGTCCGTCTGCAACATAAAGGGGAGAGAAAAGTCATGGGAGTGTAACAGTGGCCCCCCACACAGTGCAGCCTTCACCTCAGAGAAAGCCCACTGGCATTGCTCCGTCCACTGGACCGGATCTGGTGCCCCCTTTTTAGTGAGATCAGTCAGCGGGCTGGTGACGTCCAAATAATTAGGTATAAACCTATGATAGTAGCCAGCCAGCCCCAGGAACTGTCTCACCCCCTTCCACACTCAACCCGCCCAATCGCACACTTCTTCAGGTTGGCTGTGAGACCCACTCGCCTCAGCGACCCAAGGACGGCCCTCAGGTGTTGCAGATGCCACGGCCAGTCATTACTGTAGATCAGGGGTCGGCAACCTTTTTGCCATGTAGTGCCAATTAGAAATTTTCTTGTTAGTTAGTGTGCCATTCAAATAGGTGTTGTTAACTATGTGTAATTAGACACCACACATTTTAGATGGATATGGATATTTAATGCATTGAGCAAATGTAAAACACCATTGCACTTGTTTTATGCCATTAACCTCACACACAAGGTTTAAGAACCCCACACACACACACACACACACACACACACACACACACACACATTGGATAACAACATTGCAAGCAGCTTATACAAATTCACAAAATAACATCCAAAATCTTTCAGTAGGTAACAGGCCCAAGTTATTCACAATAAAGACGTAGCAGCCTAATGGAAATGGAACTGATGAATAATAAAACTACAGAAAAAAATTAAATAATGAGTGTCAGAGAACATTGACAAGTAGCCTACATAAAGTGGCTTAACAATAAACTGCAAATTTGAAGTAGCCTTGTTACAAAATAAATGTTTTGCCTATCAGTCAGTGTGATCCCTGGCCCTGCTTCCCCTTACTTAGCTCCGAGATGTGGGGATGGCAATTGGTCACTTTGAGTTGGACGCATGCTTCCGAATGGCCCGTTGTCAGACGACTTCGGGAGGGGCAAAGTACACTCTTCATGTGCGAAAATATCTGTTCACACGGATATGTTGATCCGAACACTGACAATAAAGCCAGTGCAATATTGCGAGGACAGTTGAACTTTTCAGGTAAAGATCCCCAGCAGGATTCATTGGCTTTAAACAGCAGAGCTCCTCTCTCACAGTCACATCACAATATCTTACCATCACTGCCAAACGTGCCACATCATTCACATCGACGCTTTCGTCAAGCGCAATGCTAAATACCCCTGCATCTTTTATGCCAGTTGTTTGCTGCACCCTTACGTTTTCTGCCATTTCACCAATTCATCGCTCAACAATTCTGGTTGATACGGGCATGTCTTTTATTCTTGATTTTATTGTCTCTTTATTTGGCAACCCCTCAAAAAGACTATCCGAGCCGGAGTGAAAGGCCTCCTTAATGTATTCACCGTCTGTGAATGGCTTTCCATGTTTAGCTATGCAATGAGAAATTATATAGCTAGCTTCAGTGGCATTGTTTTTAGATGAAGTAAAGACTGTTAAAGTGTGGGCTTGCTTCCCATGTCTGCACACTGCGCGTGAGATTGATTCGTCCCTATCTGCCTGATCTTTGAAAATCTTTTCGTGCTTTGCCTCGAAATGACGTTTAACACTGGATGTTCGACACACAACACTTTCAAAACACAACGTGCACACAGCATGGTCCCTCTGAGAAACGAACCCATATTCTTTGGTCCACAAGGAGAGGAAAGCCCGAACTGTCGGCTTCTTTGCCATCTTAGCGCAACTGCTGCATCAAGTGGGCCTGTCTCGTGAGAAATATGGGGAGGGGGAAGTGTTGCCAGATTGGGTGGTTTTAAGTGCATTTTGGCGGGTTTTGAACATATTTTGGGCTGGAAAACGTCAGCAGTATCTGGCAACACTGGGAGGGGGGCGCTATATTGTTGTGTAGTCATGCTAAAAGAGCAGGCTCGCCATGCAACAGCCAATGACTGTTCAAGATGACATTTGAACATTTTTAATGTGTTGAATAATTAGGTTTGTGTATCGTTGTCAGTGTGCCACTGGAAATTCCTCGGCGTGCCAGTTGTGGCATGCGTGCCTAGGGTTGCCGACCCCTGCTATAGATTATGATGTCGTCTAAGTATGCGGCTGCATAGGTGGCGTGGGGGTGGAGGACCCTGTCCATAAGCCGCTGGAACGTAGCAGGCACCCCAAACAGCCCAAAAGGAAGTGTGACAAATTGGTGTAAGCCAAACAGTGTGGAAAAGGCCGTTTTTTCTCGGGATAGTGGAGTCAAGGGGATCTGCCAATAACCCTTTGTCAAATCCAGTGTCGAATAAAAGCAAGCCGTGCCTAGTCGATCCACCAACTCGTCAATACGAGGCATTGGGTACGCATCGAATTTAGACACCACGTTGACTTTTCTATAGTCCACACAGAACCGGACCGACCCGTCGGCCTTGGGAACCAAGACCACTGGGCTGCTCCAGTCACTGTGTGACTCCTCGACGATGCCCATTTTGAGCATGGCCTCGAGTTCTTCCTGAACCACCTTCTTGTGTTCGGGTAGCCTGTAAGGGCAGCTGCGCACTACCACCCCCAGGGACATCTCAATGTGGTGTTCTATGAGGCGGGTGCGGCCAGGCAGGGGCGAGAACACATCCGAAAATGCAGTCTGCAACTGGGCAGCCTCCGTGAGTTGGGTCGGGGAGAGGTGGTCTCCGCAGGGGACCGGAGAGGTAAGTGATGTCAATGTTCCCTTTTGAACCTCCGGCCCCAGCTCCGCCTTCTCCGGAACCAACGACACCAACACCATGGGGACCTCCTCATTCCAGAGTTTGAGCAGATTGAGGTAGTAAATCTGTAGCGCCCCACCCCTGTCCATTCGCCTCACCTCATAGTCAATGTCCCCGACTTGCTGTGTGACCTCAAAGGGTCCTTGCCACTTGGCGATCAATTTGGAGCTCGACGTGGGCAACAGTACGAGTACTTTATCTCCCAGTGCGAACTCCCTAAGGCATGTACCCCTGTCGTACAGGCAGATTTGCCATTCTTGGGCCTGCCGCAAATTCTCCTGGGTTAGGTGTGTGAGTGTGTGGAGTTTTGCGCGCAGGTCAATAACGTATTGAATTTCGTTTTTGCTCGGTGAAGGTCCCTCCTCCCAATTTTCCTGCAGTACATCTAGGATGCCACGCGGCTTACACCCATATAATAACTCGAACGGGGAGAACCCCGTGGAAGCTTGTGGGACGTCTCGCACTGCGAATAACAGGGGTTCGAGCCATTTATCCCAATTGCGTGCGTCCTCACATACAAACTTTTTAATTATGTTCTTGAGGGTGCGATTGAACCGTTCGACTAAACCGTCCGTTTGTGGGTGATAAACGCTGGTGCAGATCGGCTTAATTCCCAATAACCCATACAGTTCGCGCAGTGTACGTGACATAAACAAAGTGCCTTGATCAGTCAGAATCTCTTTGGGGATTCCGACTTGGGAGATGACGTGGAAGAGTGTTTCTGCAATACTGCATGCTGAGATATTGCAAAGAGGCACTGCTTCCAGGTATCGCATTGCATAGTCCACCAGAACTAAAATAAAGCGATACCCTCGTGTTGACCGATCTAATGGCCCGACGAGATCCATCCCAATTCTTTCGAACAGGGTCTCGATTAATGGTAGAGGGCGCAAAGACGCTTTTGGAATGGCCGCTGGATTTACTAATTGGCATTCGCGACATGCTGTACACCACCTACGGACATCGCCGCGAATCCCTGGCCAATAGAACCGGGCCATTATTCGGGCTAGTGTCTTATCCTGCCCCAAGTGTCCAGCCATGGGATTATAGTGAGCCGCCTGGAATACCAATTCCCGGCGGCTCTTTGGGATCAAAAGCTGCGTGATCTGCTCTTTAGTCTGAGTGTCCTGCATCACTCGGTATAATCTATCCTTCATAATAGAGAAATAGGGGAAGGACGGGGTGGCGTTTGGCTGGACCATCGAATACTCTCACTTGGTCAAACGCATGCCGCAGAGTCTCATCTCACGACTGCTCTAACGGGAAATCCGCGAGGGATTCCCCGAGAGAGGGAGGAGGAGCCTGCTACTCCTCACTCTGACGCGGAGATGACGTAGATGGCTCTGTGACAGCTGCTCCCACCAATGCCATGCTGGGACCTCCCCCTGCTGAACTACAGCAGGACCCACTCTTCACTAAATGAGTCATTAACTCCCGAAATCCTGGCCAATCAGTCCCCAGAATTATCGAGTGGGTAAGGCGAGGATTAACGGCCGCCTTTACACTAAATTTTTCCCCTCGAATTAGAATGTGGACCAACACTAAAGGGTAGTTGTGAACATCCCCGTGCACACACAACACCTTCACCAATTGTGCTCTCCCCAATGCCTCGTCTTGCACCAGGCTTTGGTGGATTGAGGTCTGATTACAGCCGGAGTCCACCATAGCCTGATACGTATCCCCTTGGATACTCACCGGTATGCGATATGCTCCGGCCTGATCGAGGGCAGTTCCTGGCGCGTCGGGGATCCGGACCACAGCGCCCACCTCCATCACCGAGCACTAATGCTGGAGGTGCCCCGGCTCCCCGCAGCGCCAGCAAAACGGCCCGGGCTTTCTCTCTGCACCAGCGCTCTGGGGCTCACTCACCTGGGGGGGGGGGGAGACAGACACGGAAGCGGGAGACGGGAGGGCACCGCGGGTGCAGCGGGCTGGCTCCACGGTGGGGGAACGGGGAGAGAGAGAGAGGAGAAGAGGAGATCTGCGATCCTGCCGTGGGAACAGCCGCCAAATGATCCTCCACCAACTCGATGGCCTGATCCAGCGATGCCGGGCGATGGCACTGGACCCACTCTGCGGTCCCTTCGGGAAGTCGGGCGATGAACTGCTCCAGTGCCACCAGATCAACGATTCCCTTGGTGTCATGGTTGTCAGCCCTCAGCCACCGCCGGCAGGCGTCCTGGAGTTGCTGGCCAAACGCAAACGGGCGGCTGACCTCCTCTAGGCGTAGAGCGCGGAAGCACTGGCATTGTTGTTCTGGGGTGCACCCCACACGCTGGAGGACGGCCCGGCACAGGTCCGCGTAGACCAGACGGCTGTCGGCGGGGAGCTGTAGTGCGGCCAGCTGCGCCTCACCCATTAGCAGGGGGAGGAGGCGCGCCACGCGCTGCTCCACCGGCCAGCCCCAGGCCTCTGCTGCTTGCTCGAAGAGCGCTAGGAAGGCCTCGGGGTCGTCGTGCGGGCCCTTCTTCGTTAGGGTGAGGTGGGGAGGGCCCGCGGCGGTGGAGGTGCCGGACCCCGCAGCGGTGGAGGTGCCGGAACGCCTAACGATCTTCCTATTGCGCCAGCACCAGGGCCTCGAACCTTTGAGTTTGCTCCTTTCGGAGGGCGACCAGTGCCTGGTGCTGGCTCTGTTGGGCCGTGGCGAGGGCGTGGATCAGGTCCGCAAAGAGGGAGGACTCCATGGGGCTGTTCTCCTCTGTGGTCCTTTTCCAGGTTTCGGCACCACTGTAGGAATTTGAGCGGGTGGGTGGAGCACAGAAGTACGGCAGGCCAGAACTGAGTTGTCAAAACTCTTTATTGTGACACTTTTCAGTTGAACACAAACTCCCAGTCGCACAGACACGCGCACACACACATTAGTTGTCTGGTTGGTGAGAGAGCTCCCTTCCTCTGCTCTCTCTCTCCTTATATAGGGCACGGTCACTGGGGAAGACACACAAACACAGGTTAATTGACATCAGGTATAGTGATTCTGCCACTTACCTTCCCTGACTCCACCCTCCGGTCACAGACCTACGCTTGACCATGCCCCCGCTGCCACACACGTGTTAGTCTCATATTAATGTGTAGAAATATTTTACACCAAAGAAGAATAGAAAAACAGCAGAATACAATATACAGTATATAATGCAAGTCATCACTTTTTTCCCCGCTGTAGCATAGTGGTGTGTTTGGGCAATTTTAGTATTGTCAATTTAAATTGTGATATTAAGCCTACAGTTTTGCTCTCACTGTTAAAAACAAATGTTATTGCAAACTACTTGCAGAAGAACATTTCATAATGGAAGCTGTGCTGTGTTCTTCCTCCAGTGCATGCATTAATTTCATGCACACATACAGAATTAAATATTGTGTCCCAAACCACACAAAGTACACTAACCCTACATTCAAACCAAACACAATGAGTCACATCAAAATTCGCTCTAGCTGCTCTGCCAATGATGCTGGCAAGTTTGTGGATGCTCTGTGACGTATAGATGAAATAAGCAAATACAAGGTCATTCAGAATATTTTGTCTTATAACCTCATCAAAATGATGATAAAAAGTAAATAAAACAATTTAAATAATTAAAATAATAAAATGTTTTTTAAATTTTTTAAAAAATTGTTTAACAATACCAGTACCATTACAGAGTTGTTGTTTTTACTTGTTTTCTGCCTTGTTGCAAAAAAAAAAAAATCGGCAAAGCGACTGCTTTCATTTTAACATATCCAACATACACCTCTCATCTCGTATAATATAGTACCTTCCATTCGACAGCATCATTCAAGTCACATGCAAGTAAATAGCCAGCACCCTTTTGCATGCTGTGGTGCTAGTTCACATGCAATTCCCTCCCTATTTTCATAAACTTCTCCAACTCATTTGAAACATCTACAGTTTGGTCCATGCTTCATGTGGGTTTTTTTGTTTGTTTGTTTGTTTGTTTTGGTCCCTGTATGCAAACAGGGACACATCATAAATCAATTATCAATTTCTCCTCCATGGTAGGTTACTTAGGAACAGTTTGAATTGAATCAACATTTACACGACTTTGCTCTCAAGAATCCTAGTGAACACTTCTAAATTTCAATTGGTTGCTGCTGAACTGCATCATAGCTCATTACTATATTCTGACACCCCCACTGCCCAAGATGCACCGCCAATGATCTCACCATTGAGAGACAGTGAAAATGAATGACTAGTGAAAATGAATATAGAAAATGAATGACTTATGGTCATTTTGACACTCTTGCTGTGTTTGGTGTGAACATAGAATAGGCATTAGAACCTAAATAACAATGACAAACATAGTGTAACGACATACTGTTTAGTATGGTTGTATGCAGAGTGCCAGGGGAACCAACAAAAACTGCACAACAAGACTGACGAAGTCTTTTAGCTACCATATCAGCTGGTTATCTCTTACTGTGTCTGCGTGGTCCAGTAGCAGCATTGCCAACTTGCTGCGATGTAAATGTGCCCATAAACAGCAGATAACCTACAGAAGAACTGTTCACCCAGGGGCAGCTAGCTAGCTAAAACAAATTCTCACCGAAGGGAAAATGTAGTTGTTTACCCCTGAAGCTCTGCGCATATCCAGGATTGTTAGATGCAGCTATTGTTCACTAGCTTTCCACCAAGATCTCTCCCTCTCATGCTCGCTCACTCTCACGGTCTCCTGATTCAATTCAGTTTTATTTTGGGAGCATTTTTAATAATAGATATTACTACAAAGCAGCTTGACAGAAATCCTTATGCACCGATATGTTTAATTCCCTAATGAACAACCCGGAGGTGATGGTGGCAATGTAAAACCACTTGAGATGACATGAGGAAAAAAGGAGAGGAAGATGTAAGCCCAGCACCTTGACACAGGGATGAGCGTGACTGATTTTTACTTGGTTGTCAGGACGACTCGGCACCTCAGGAGCGACTTATTTTACACCTTTGTTTTATTAAAAATGAAAAATAATCATACATGCTGTAGCTTTAAATAAAGGACAGCAATTCAACATTAACACATTGTAAAGCCTGATGTTGCAAAAAAATATGCTGTTTACCTGAAAATATGAACCAAAATAAGAATTATATACATGTGTGAGGGAATATTTAGGAGCAGGGGTTTTATCACATGGTGATAGTTCTCTCACATGGCTTTCACAACTCTGCTGGCTTGGGCACTGCACAGATAAGCTGACTGGTCATTTTAAGGTGGAATAGCTCACAGGAGTGTTGGCATTAGTGTTGAAGTTAATGCCCGCATAGCCGGAAGCAAACTCACACTGTGAATATTTAATTTCAGACGCTAAAGAATCCAAGCAGGACGTCATGCTAAAATCGGTTCAGCTTCTATCCAAGGACCAAAATAGTTTCCTTCTCCATCCGGGATTCACACAGACTTTGAGTGGAACATTATGTTTTGACCACCATGTCCAATTTTGGTTTTGTACCTGAACCATGCCCTTGTCTATCCAAATGAAGCTGGCATGGTGCTGACTCTTCAGCAAAGTTTTGGACATTTTATTATCTTCCATTGTCAGTTTAGAAACATTTTGTCTTTCATCAGCAATTTCTGTTACATAGATTTCTGGCAAGATGGGCGGCACGGTGGTGTAGTGGTTAGCGCTGTCGCCTCACAGCAAGAAGGTCCTGGGTTCGAGCCCCAGGGCCGGCGAGGGCCTTTCTGTGTGGAGTTTGCATGTTCTCCCCGTGTCCGCGTGGGTTTCCTCCGGGTGCTCCGGTTTCCCCCACAGTCCAAAGACATGCAGGTTAGGCTAACTGGTGACTCTAAATTGACCGTAGGTGTGAATGTGAGTGTGAATGGTTGTCTGTGTCTATGTGTCAGCCCTGTGATGACCTGGCGACTTGTCCAGGGTGTACCCCGCCTTTCGCCCGTAGTCAGCTGGGATAGGCTCCAGCTTGCCTGCGACCCTGTAGAAGGATAAAGCGGCTAGAGATAATGAGATGAGATGAGATTTCTTTTTTTTTTTTTTTAAAAGATATTTTTTTGGGCTTTTTGCACCTTTTATTGGATAGGACAGTGTAGAGACAGGAAATGAGCGGGAGAGAGAGACGGGAAGGGATCGGGAAATGACCTCGGGCCGGAATCGAACCCGGGTCGCCCGCATTCATGGTATGGCGCCCTAACCACCTGAGCCACGACGCCCCCATGAGATGAGATTTCTGGCAAGATACCTCTATAAATAAAACGATATCGGTAGATAATATTGCAGCTGTGGTAGTCAGATTGCTAGGGCATAAATTAAATTTCGAGAATTGTCTAAGTTACTTGATTGCTGTATGTGATGTAGGCTGCTTTGTAATAACGTGATATGCAACATCATATTATAGTGGCCATGTTTCTTTTGGTTATGTTGTGTCCTTGGGAAGTAGATTGTGTGTGGGTTGTTGAGTGGTGTGTGTGTGTGTGTGAGTGAGAGAGAGAGAGAGACAGAGAGAGAGAGAGATGCAGGTGAAACACTTGAAGCTTGTTGAATCCTGCATTTGTGTGTGTAGTGCACTGAAAAGCACTTTACATTTTACTTTAGTTTTGAGATCAGGTTTAACAATGTTAATGTAGTTAAATATGGGAGGAAAACCTTGTAAGAGTTGTTTTTGTTTGCAAAGAAAGACACTTTGTTCACTATCTGTGTGCACTGGTTTCCTCCAGGTTTTATAGTTTCCTCCCATAAACATTACCAGTAGGTGGATTGGGGGCAGCACAGTGGTGTAGTGGTTAGCACTGTCACCTCACAGCAAGAAGGTCCTGGGTTCAAGCCTAGTGGCCAATGAGGGCCTCCCTGTGTCTGCATGGGTTTCCTCTGGGTGCTCCGGTTTCCCGCGCAGTCTAAAGACATGCAGGTTAGGCTAATTGGTGGCTCTAAATTGACTGTAGGTGTGAATGTGAGTGTGAACGGTTGTTTGTCTCTGTGTCAGCCCTGTGATGACCTGGCGACTTGTCCAGGGTGTACCCCGCCTCTCACCCATAGTCAGCTGGGATAGGCTCCAGCTTGCCTGCCACCCTGTACAGGATAAGTGGCTACAGATAATGGATGGATGGATAGGTGGATTGGCTACTGGACAGCATGGTGGTGCAGTGGTTAGTGCTGTCACCTCACAGTAAGAAAGTTCTTGGTTTGAACCTTGTGATTACCAGATCTTTCTGTGTGGAATTTGCATGTTCTCCCCATGCCTGTGTGTGTTTCCTCTGGGTGCTTGAGTTTCTGCCCACAGTCCAAAGACATGTGGATTAGGTCAACTGGTAGCATATACCAGTTTAAACACAATATATCTCATCTCATCTCATTATCTCTAGCCGCTTTATCCTGTTCTACAGGGTTGCAGGCAAGCTGGAGCCTATCCCAGCTGACTACAGGCGAAAGGCGGGGTACACCCTGGACAAGTCGCCAGGTCATCACAGGGCTGACACATAAACACAGACAACCATTCACACCTACGGTCAATTTAGAGTCACCAGTTAACCTAACCTGCATGTCTTTGGACTGTGGGGGAAACCGGAGCACCCGGAGGAAACCCACGCGGACACGGGGAGAACATGCAAACTCCGCACAGAAAGGCCTTCGCCGGCCACGGGGCTCGAACCCGGACCTTCTTGCTGTGAGGCGACAGCGCTAACCACTACACCACCGTGCCGCCCAAACACAATATATACCACCTTAAACACAAGTACCTGCCTTCAATAAGCCAAAAATAGGGAATAGAAAATGCAGAATATAAAGAAATAGTTTTTTCCTTTTCTGTCAAGGAAAAAGAAAAGGTTTATATGATGTACATATGAATGAGAAAATGGCAAGCACTGAAATCTATTAGGATTGTAGTATATTTTCAATAGGTTACTGCAAAATTAGTTTAATTTAACAAGACGTTTTCCACCCTCCTTTTTAAAGTAGCCTATAAAATAGCAATTGATCCAGCACTTTTTTTGTTGTCATGCACAGTTATTTGGTCATGAAATTGGTTGACAGAGACAGTAGATATGGTAGCTAAGTGGCAGACCAGGAATGGGCACTTAACCAGTCAGCATGTCTCTGTAATTTTAAACAGAAAATTTTACATTTACTGTAACATTGCATTTGGACTTTAGTTAATATTTTGATCATACCAACCCCTGGTAAATTTGTGTGGGTGGGTGTGTGTGTGTTTAAAAAAAGATGGGAGGTGGTTAGAGACAGGATGAGAGAGAGACTATCTGATCAGACTGTTGAAGGACACCTTCAGTGATCTCCCAATCTCTTTGTGTCTGCTTCCTCCTGTATTTCTGAGCTGACTGATGTCGAACTTTCCACTACTGAGAACCGTCTTCACTGCCAGTCCTATTACCCCACATATACGATTCCACCCTTAACTTCACCTCATATAGCTCATGTAGGCATGCAGTCTTGTAATCTGAAGCTTCAGACTATTTCACATAAATTCATTTCTTCCTTTTCATTGTTTGGGAAGCCTTGGGATTTAACTTTTGTCGTCTTTCATTTCCTGATATTTACATTTAAAGGTGTTAAACAACTTGGAACATGATACCTTTTGTTTGGACCTACCCAGTTTTAAAGCGATCAAAAATATTAGAACACGTGTCTGATCTGTGATTCTTGTAGCCCAGGTATGCCCTACACTGTAAAAAAAAATGATTTGTTGTTTTAACTTAAAGTTAGTACCCGGGCTGCCTTAAAATTTTGAGTTCATTGAAATTAATAAAGTAAGTTAACACAACGAGGTGAACTATATGAATTTCAATGAACTCAAAATTTTAAGGCAGCCCGGGTACTAACTTTAAGTTAAAACAACAAATCATTTTTTACCGTGTATTAGACTGATTTGTTTAAACATTTAATAGCTCTGAAAGTTGTTTCTTGGTATGAGCTTTGGGTTTCGCCTGTGAAGACCGTATTTGTTGTTAAAAAGGATAAACTAACATGAAGACCAGAGAGCTTGCAGGGCTACTTCTTGAAGGATCTCACTAATCTTTACTGATGATGTAACTCATGATGGTAGCAGCAGAATGAATTCAGAAGTCTACAGAAACATTCTGTCTGGCAATTTACAGAGAAATGCATCCAGTCTGATTGGGAAGAACTTCATCGGTATTCGGTCATTTAGCACAAAAGGCTTTTTGCACAAGTCTTTTAGAACAAAGCTGAAGTCCTTTCACACAAGTTCTAAGAATCTTTATTTTAAATACCTACCAATCATGTTTAAATATGTTTGATGGATTTTTTTTAATGGAAGTTGCGATTGTAGTTCGCCATATTTGATGTAGCCCATACTGTATGTTAGTCACAGTATGGCCATTTCCATAACACCAAAAAGGAGTACACATGGCAAAATTCAGTAAAGCCAAGACAAAAATGGAAAAAAAAAATCCCAAATGCATAATGAGACTCTGGTGCACTTACCATGAATGAGGTTTATTTTTGATACTTTTGGCCTTTCCTGTCACCCCTTTTGCTATGAATGAGTCAGTGTAGATCTCTCAGTCAACTTTGATAAACTTTTAGAAAGCTCTGCAGCGGAGATTTTGTCATCTTTAGACGATGAAGCTTCACGGAAATCTGATAAGTGAAGCGGCACCTGTGTTCTGACTGTTGCCTTTGTGCTTGTCTGAGCTAGCATGTTGCTCGATTGTGCCTTTCCCTTTCCTGCTTACATCCACATTGTAATGACACAACGTCATCCTTTCTGCTTTTTGCAATAAATTGATGATCTTCACTAAACTGGGTCTGTAGCTGGCCAAATTGTCTCTGACCTAGTGTGATGTGACCTCAAGCCACATGGCAAATGCAATGATCTTTTTTACTTCTATCCTGGTCATCTTTATCTATGAAAACAAGAGTCGTTAGTTACAAACACATAAGGAGGATACTTTTACAAGTGGAAAGAGCAAACCAGACAAGCAATAACGAATAAAAAAAAATGATAGCTTATATTAAAGTAACAGGCATGCTTACCGTTTGTTATCCAACTGCGTGCTGTGTGCAACAGGTGGTGAGCTAGGAATGCGCAAGCTGGGGGATGATGGCACTTCTACTTGATTTCCTAAGTTTACACATTTCTTATGCTGCCAATGGCAACAATCCTCTTCCCATCCAAGGAACTATGGTTCTTGGCATTCCAAAACAGACAACAAGATATTATTTGTTAAGCTTAAATGTAACCTCAAACTCGTTCTGTGTATCACTCTAGTGATAGAATGATCTGTAGTTGCGTGAACCTCTACTTTTGTACTAATCAGACAGATCACAGCTTTCTTTTAAAAATTCTTAACTGAGTACTTGATTTAAAGGGAACAGTCGGATTGCAAAAGTGAACGTCTTTGGCATCTATCCCATTGTTTTAAATAGGACTTTAGATTTCTGCTAAATGACTTTGGATTTGTGCTAAATGAACATAAACCACTTCATCATGCAGGGCAAGGCAATGACCCGAAACACTCAGCAAATGCAACAGAGGACTTCATCAGGGGGAAAAAGTGGAAGGTTTTAGACTGGCCAAGTCCATTACCAGACCTCAACTGAAATGAAGCCAAGCCAAGCCTTTATTTGTCACACATACACTCAAGCACAGACTTGGGCAGCTATGCTACAGCGCCCAGGGAGCAGTTGGGAGTTAGCTGCCTTGCTCAAGGGCACTTCAGCCCAACCTCAAGCCATGGCTGCCTTATGTTATCCTAACCGCATATCTTTGAACTGTGGGGGAAACCGGAGCAGCCGGAGGAAACCCATGCAGACACGGGGAGAACATGCAAACTCCACACAGAAAGGCCCCCTGGTTGGCCACTGGGCTCAAACCCAGAACCTTCTTGTTGTGAGGTGACAGTGCTAACCATTGCACCACTGTGCTGCCCATGAGTAGCATTTCACATCCCAAAGAGGACACTGAAGGAAGAAGCCCACCAAAACAAACCACAAATAAAATAAACTATGGTACAATCCTGGAAAAGCATCACAAAAGAAGAATAGAACAGTTCAGTGATGTCAGTGCTTGATGGAGTTTTTGCAAGCAAGGGATATGCAGCCAAATTTTAAGTTTTATTTATTTTAAGACTATCTGTTCCTATACTTTTGCTCACCTAAAAATTGGGTCATCTGCTGCCAAAGGTGCCATGTTCTAAGTTGTTTAGCACATTTAGATGTAAGCATCAGGAACTGAAGGCTGAAATTCTAATCGATTGCCTCATATTCACCTTTTGATCGCAAACCCAAATGTTTCCAGTGTATTGCAGAAACAACAGAATTGGCCTTACTGTTCCAATCCTTTCAAAGGGAGCTGCAAATGAAGACCCTGGCATTTAATCTCGACTCACACACACATGTACCTTGAAATTACATGTTCACATATTTTTTTATATTAAAGGAAATTAGTGTAATAATTATGCTGAAGGTTGTACATCCATTTTATTGTGTAATGGAACCTGAGCATTCACCAGGGCTTGACTAACCCTCAGTGCTGTGGGTTTGTTGAATCTATTTTTAGATTACATTAAAATTCAATATCAGAACTGTGTTTAGAAGCTGTGTTTGATTTGCTGCAGTGGCAGGGTGCAGAAAGCCTCAGGCATGAGTCCCATATAACAGTCTTACCTCAGCCCCAAGGCTGACCAGACAGTGTGACCCATAGATTATTCATCAGCTATATCTCTCTCTGTCTTACTGGCAATATCCCTCTCTCTTTCTCTCATTTCTTTATCCTTTATTGCACAGTGAGCGTCATTTGATTAGAACAATTTATTATAGTAATTCATCAAGTAGATGGTCCCGTCATCACTGGAGCAAAAGTGTGTGTGTTGGATTTCTCTTGTCAAAGTGCAATATAGAGCTGACAGGCTACTGCTGGGCTGCACTCTGGATCTGAGATAGGGATGATGGTTACTGACCTGTATCATTCTCTGGGGCAGGGGCACAGGGTGTGTGTGTGTGTGCATGGGTGCGTGCATATGTGTGTGTGTGTGTGTGTGTGTGTGTGTGTGTGTGTGTAGGTGGGTGTAGGGAAGAATAAGGAGAAAACGAAATCAGAACCGCATTAAGAGGTAAATACATTCTGTAATCTGTTTAGTAGCAGCATAAGTAATGTCTGGGAGGATGAGAAAAGCATCGTGTTTGTTCATATTTATAAAAACAAAGTTGTGAAAAACAAAGATTTGAGTTTAAAAACAAGATATTAAGAAACTAGTTACACCAAGACTGTGATCTAGTGAGCTTGCATACTACTTTTAAAACTGAAAATCATTTCTGCGAAGTTTTTGTGCATGTGTGCAAAGTTCGCCAGTTTCATTTTCAAAAAAATAATTTAAATATATTTAATATATATTGTCACATGAACACATTTTCTTTAAGATTTGCCCTTTTTAATTGATTTAAGTGCACATTTTGGTACATGTATCCTTTTACAAGCTCAAAATATTGATCCTTTCTTTTTGACCTCTCCTCTAGATGAAGGTCAAACGGTGTGCCAGAGTCCGGTGGAGATGCGCGGCCGGCGCTTGTCTGAGATGGGCATGCAGCTGCGCACTGAATGCCATCAGGGTCTAGGCTATTGGGACTACCTGTTCTTCATTGCCATTGGCTTCATCATCTTCTCAGCAGGCACCGTTTCAGCCTGGGTGATGGGTGTGCTCATGGTGCTCTACGAGCGCTACAGCAAGAGGAAGAGCGAGGAGCTGGAAGACGAGGACGATGAGGATGTGCCCATCCGCAACGCTGGGAATAGCCATGGCAACGGGGACCTGAGCAAGCCCAGCATGCATGCGTGATCAGGGTTGGATGAGGACAACGGTGATCGATGCAACACCAGATGACACATAACACAAGGATTAATAAGAGTGATGGTGGAAAGGATACTGAGCCCATGTTAAACAGATGGAGTTTTTAATGATGAAGGTGACTCGAGTGCACTCTGTGAACGTCTCAGAATTGTTATTCTGGAGAGAGTAAAGAAGAAAGGGAAAAAGTGATTGCATTTTCCCCCCAGATGTTCATATTGAGCTCATCACCTGTTCCAAATAGTTTAAAAGAGTCTGTGGGACTGTGGGCTTATAACTAGTAATAATAGACTTAAACCTGGACACTGTGTGCATATAAACATGATCATAGAGCAGTAAGGGGCTTGAACAAGCCCCTGCCTGGCTGAATAGGAAAAACTCAGGCAGACTGAGACGGAGAATGAAACCTAGTCCCCACTAACACTGTTTTTGGTTTGTTTATTTGTGGTTGTTGTTTTTTTTTTTTTGGCCGCACCAGCATTTTCAGTGCATTTCCAAAAAAAAAAACAACTATCATTCCAAAATGAAATGTGAAAATGATGATGAAGTGACATGATGGGCTTGCACACTGGGATTCTGGCCAATGACCTTTACATCATTTCCAACATTTTCATTTGTTTTGACATGAACCCCCCAACATCGCTTGTATATGATACAAAGCAGTCAAACATGAAATCAAATTACCTAATCAAAAAACCCCAGCATCTGAGAAAGCTCCACCGTGTATCACATATCAGCACATTCCTCGTGGTCAAAAATGCTGTTTTTAGTGTGGCTGGAAAGGCAAAAGTGGTGTGAACTAGGCCTGAGAAAGAGGGTCACAGCATATACAGGTCGTGGATCTTTGACATCTGGACTGAGTTAACGATACATTAATAACGATCTCATACGTTCACTCTCTCCTACACACTTCTTGCTTAGAGAGTGATTTAATGAGATGGGATGGAGTGAATCACAGGGCAGGCTGACTGTCCCTCTGTCAGGTCAATGAGATGAGAGAGGGAATGAGGGCTGATATGAATGACTCATCCAGAAAAAACAGGAAAAAAAAGGAGTGGTGCATTAGATAATCTGTAAAACTAACCTATTAGAGAAGGGGGTGGGGGGTGGGAGTAGACCCCCAGGGGGTTGGGGTTGATCAGTCAGCTGATTTTTTGCACTACACCCCTAAGCCTTACACACAGTGAAACCAGTGCAACTCGAACATACCTGCAGAAGTGACCCTGATGGCAAGTGTGCGTGTGTGTGCGCGCACGCGTGCATGCACTAAGCGATAAGGGAATTGTGAAACCACGTCAGCGTGCTGTGGCTTTGGCAAGACTCAGCCTTAAGCTATGTTCATACTAGTTATTTTACAGTCGGGTGCAACAGTTCCTATTCACTTACAATAAAATAAACAAAACAAAAAGAGATTTAATCTACATGAATGTTCCCAGTGGCTCAGCAGTGCAGTGGGTAGTGTCGCTGCCTCACAGCTCCCAATTCGATCCTTTGCTCAGTTTACAGTTTGTGTGGAGTTTCTCATTCTATGGGGCTCTAAAGGCCAATTTATGCTGACAGCCCAGTCCTCGCAGACGGCGCCCCCCCCCTTCGCAGACGCTCTACGCGCAGCTCCCAAAAATTGTGACCACCGCAGACAGCCTCGCAGACAGCCTCGCAGACAAGAGGGCTCTGATTGGTCCACTCTACATCCGCTGTACACGCACTTCCGCTTCCCTACTTTCCTGGTTTGTTTTGTTTTCACGACCGCCATTTTTAAAAACACGAGCGAAGATGGAGCAGCACGAAGAGCGGTTGATCGAGGAAGTGAGGAAATACGTACATCTATACGACTCCAGTTCTAGTCATTATAAGTAACCGGAGGATAAACACTCCACTAACCACACCCACCAACTACTCCTAGCGATTTCGCGCCCCCTTGCGTTGTGGTGGTGAATAACATCGCGCACACCTATTACTCCCCGCTCAACGATAAATTACAACTGTCTGCGAAAAGCTATCTGCGAAAGCCTTGTCGCAAGAGCATGCAGAGGCCTTAATGCTGCATTCAACTAAAGGTCATAACTCGTAATTTCTGACCTCTGACTAAGAAAAGCCAAAGAAAAACGCTCCCCTTCAAAGCGGTAACTCTGGACAGTCTCCTCTATCCTGAGTTCAGAAAAAAAAAGCATCAAATCACCACAGCTGCTCACAGCATGAAGAGTAAAAATAGCATTTCGTATCTTTCAGTGACCGTCTGTACAAGCAATTATGTGCTTTAAGATAAAACTTCATTAATTAATCCTGAAGGAAATTTCGATTGATTTTCAACATCCAGACATATTAGCTTGTTAAATCTGTAACACTGACTGTCCAGTTCGCTGTTTTGAGGAGGAAACTATACACAACTCAGTTATCTGGTGAGCTCGTTATTGAGAGAGCGAGAGAAAGAGAGAGAGGACAAACATACTGTAGTTCCAACTTCCCACTTCTGAGGTAAGTCGCATGCAGCATAAATTACCCTTAGGTGTGAATTTGTGTGCATTTTTCCCCACGATGGACTGGAGCATCATACAGAGTGAATGAATGAATGAATGTTCCTGAACCCTTTCATGCATCCTGCGAACAAATTTTTGTAACCTTTCATGTCATGGACTGCCTTCTCCAAATCAGATCTAGAGACAGAGGCTTATGACCCTAATTTTGCTGTATGGTTCAGGTTGTTGTTTTGTTGCAGGATACACCCAGTGTTGTAGTCGAGTCACTAAACCTCGAGTCTGAGTCCAGTCTCAAGTACCCAGTGTTCAAGTCCGAGTCAAGTCCAAGTCTCATTCTCATTCTCATTATCTCTAGCCGCTTTATCCTTCTACAGGGTCGCAGGCAAGCTGGAGCCTATCCCAGCTGACTACGGGCGAAAGGCGGGGTACACCCTGGACAAGTCGCCAGGTCATCACAGGGCTGACACATAGACACAGACAACCATTCACACTCACATTCACACCTACGGTCAATTTAGAGTCACCAGTTAACCTAACCTGCATGTCTTTGGACTGTGGGGGAAACCGGAGCACCCGGAGGAAACCCACGCGGACACGGGGAGAACATGCAAACTCCACACAGAAAGGCCCTCGCCGGCCCCGGGGCTCGAACCCAGGACCTTCTTGCTGTGAGGCGACAGCGCTAACCACTACACCACCGTGCCGCCCTATTATTATGGCATGTTGCAAAAAATAAAGAAAAAATCTGAGTCCTCATCTCCCATTTACAAGTCCAAATGCAGTTAATGCTCAGGTCCGAGTCTGAGTCATCAGTGCTCAAGTCCAAGTCAAGTCACGAGTCCTTAAAATTAGGGCACAAGTCGCATTCAAGTCCGAGTCCTGGACTCGAGTACTACAAGCCTGGATACACCTGACCTACTTTTTTTTTTTCTTAACATTTACGTTCAGATCCATGGGTGTCGCAAACCTTTGCACTCAACTGTACCCTGGCCCCAATGTCTCCAGTGTCTTTTTCTCTCAACTTCAACTCCAAACTGCATTTATTTCTCACTCAGTGGTGTTTGGTGTGCAGAAAAAGGAAAACGTACACGTTCCTGGGTTTTCCTACAATATTAAAATCCTTATTAAAAGGAACTGACGGACCCTTCCCAGAATCCAGTTTGCTGTTCGTTTTGAAAGCACGTAACCACGACTGTGCTGGCTCTCCATGCTGCAAAACCTCTGCAAATTCACTGTTAGTGATCCCTTCAAAACCCATCTCAAACATTTTCACCATCCGTGTGTCATACGTGGAGGCTTTGAACAAAACATACCTTATTTTTTCTTTCCGATGCAGCCGAGGCCGGTTCGGGTCCATTACAACGGAATAACCATGTGAAAACAAAATGGATCACTCGAAAGAATTTAAAATATAAAGACTTTGACAAAATATCTTAAACTTCAAGTTACAGTGTAAGCTCTATGGCCTTGGATGTCATTGAATTGTTGTGGATTGTTTTTGGAATATTGCTGACAATGAAAATGGTGACTTGCTACATGGTGCAGAGGATTCTGGGAAGGGTGAGACCCCTCTAAACATGATTAATATCATTATTATACGTAGAAATTATATATCAGATTATGTAAGATGTCGCCATTACTGTCTCAGATCAAACCTTACCACTTGTGGTCACTATACGTGCACTAGGAGCAACATGAGAGGCTTGTTGCTTGCTTGTGAGAACGTCAAAGATGTGTTTATGTAAAATACAGTGCTTGCTAATGGTTGCGGGGGGAAAAAGCATGTAGTTTGAACCTTCTGACTCTCACAGGTAGTGCTAAAGCCTCCGAGCATGTATGTCCACCACTTTCTCTCCTTTTATCCTCTCTTCTTCCTGCTCAGAAAGAAAGTGAGGGAGCTGGTTGTCATTGTGAGGCCCCGTTTGTTTGCAAGCTGCAAAATCTGTCTGCACTGGTTTTAAGAGCTTAGCTCCATGTACCACTTTGGGCCTGAGCTTCTCTTTAACAGATATCTGATTAGGCACACTTTTATGATGCCTTCTTTCCATAACATACCTTTTTTTAAAAAAAAAATCCTCACTGTCGGCAGCACGGTGGTGTAGTGGTTAGCACTGTTGCCTCACAGCAAGAAGGTCCTGGGTTCGAGCCCCGGGGCTGGCGAGGGCCTTTCTGTGCGGAGTTTGCATGTTCTCCCCGTGTCCGCATGGGTTTCCTCCGGGTGCTCTGGTTTCCCCCACAGTCCAAAGACATGCAGGTTAGGTTAACTGGTGACTCTAAATTGACCGTGAATGGTTGTCTGTGTCTATGATAGGCTCCAGCTTGCCTGCGACCCTGTAGAAGGATAAAGCGGCTAGAGATAATGAGATGAGATGAGGTCCTCCCTTCCTCTTCCCCAGCTCCCTCCTTCAATCTTAGCTTGGGGTCAAACAGTGAGTGTGCACGTGATTGAGTACTTTGTGAAGCACAAGACATCCTGTATCTCTTTTTGTCACTGATGCAGACTTGTTCTCATATCATCCAGCTCTCTCTTTCTCCTTTCTTCTCGTCTACTTCTCCTTTACAGCTAACTGGGAAGAGTTTCAGGTTTCATGTCACCGAAAAGTGTAGTGAGATCCACCATGTTGGGGTTCTACAGTAAGCATGCTCAGAAGTGTTAACGCCTCTTAGGAGAGCTGGTGTAATAAAAGCAAGGGGTGAACGAGAGGAGAGGTTATGAGTTTGAGTATGTGTGTGCGAAGCAGCTGTTGGGACACTGATGTATGTAGTGAAATATGGTATTTAAAAAAAGCACATAGCCAGTACATAATGAGATTTAGAAGAGTCCTGACCTCTAAAAGTCAGCATCCATGTCTCTTATTGCTCTTCCAAAAGCACACAGAAGGAGGGGGAAGGACAGTCCTACTCTTCTATGAATATGAACGTTTAGTTGTCAAGCCGACAGAGTAGAAGACAATCATACGTCATCAACAGTCAGATACAAAACAGCAGCAAATCAGTAACACCACTGAAGCTGAACTTCCGCGATCTTTTCCTTTTCGCACTTCAGACAAATGCTTTCCAACCACACAGGTGTGAGAGAGTAAGAGTGCGAGTGCAGTTGTAAGAGGTACCATAACTGATAACGCAGAAAGGGTGGCCGTAGTCCGAGTTTCTCTCTCTCTCTCTCTCTCTCTCTCTCTCTCTCTCTCTCACACACACACACACGCACACCTCATGCAGGGAGAGGGACAGGACTGAGATGCTCCGAGTTAGCACACTGACAGAGTCTCTGTTTGTGCAAATGAACCAATTAGTTGTCTGTGGAGGAGCTTCATCTCTCCTCGTTATACCATCCATGCAGTAGTGCTGCATTACACCCCACTACTGAGGATCTCTTCTCTTCTCCCCTCCTCTTCTATTCTACTCTCACACTCCTTTCTTCTCTTCTATTCTCACACTTTTCTTCTTCTTCTTCTATTCCCATGCTTGTCTTCTCTTCTTCCCTTCTCACACTCCTTTCTTCCCTTCTCAATTCTCTTCTTCTTACCTTCTCACATGCCTTCCCTTCTCTTCTTCTTCCCTTCTCACACTCTTCTCTTCTCCCCTTCCCACACTCCTTCTCACACTTCTTCTCTTCTTCCCTTCTCACACTCCTTCTCCTCTTCTTCCCTTCTCACATTCTTCTCTTCTCCCCTTCCCACACTCCTTCTCACACTCCTTCTCTTCTTCCCTTCTCACACTTCTCCTCTTCTTCCCTTCTCGCATTCCTTCTCCTCTTCTTCCCTTCTCACACTTCTTCTCTTCTTCCCTTCTCACACTCCTTGTCACACTCCTTCTCCTCTTTTCTTCTCACACTCTTTCTCCTCTTTCCTTCTCACACTCCTTCTCTTCTTCCCTTCTCACACTCCTTTTTCTTCTTCCTTTCTCACACTCCTTCTCCTCTTCTTCCCTTCTCACACTCCTCCTCCTCTTCTTCCCTTCTCACATTCCTTCTCACACTCCTCCTCTTCTTCCCTTCTCACACTTCTCCTCTTCTTCCCTTCTCACATTCCTTCTCACACTTCTTCTCTTCTTCCCTTCTCACATTCCTTCTCCTCTTCTTCCCTTCTCACACTTCTCTTCTTCCCTTCTCACACTCCTTGTCACACTCCTTCTCCTCTTTTCTTCTCACACTCCTTCTCCTCTTTCCTTCTCACACTCCTCCTCTTCTTCCCTGCTCACACTCTGTCACACTGTCCTCTTTCCTTCTCACACGCCTTCTCCTCTTCCCTTCTCACACTCCTTTTTCTTCTTCCTTTCTCGCACTCCTTCTCCTCTTCTTCCCTTCTCACACTCCTCCTCCTCTTCTTCCCTTCTCACACTCCTTCACCTCTTTCCTTCTCACACTCCTCACACTCCTTCACCTCTTTCCTTCTCACACTCCTCCTCTTCTTCCCTTCTCACACTCCTTCTCACACTCTCTCTTCTTCCCTATTCACACTCGTTCTCACACTCCTTCCCTTCTCACATGCCTTCTCTTCTCTTCTTCCCTTCTCACACTCCTTCCCTTCTCTTCTCTTCCATGCAGCTGCATTGCAAATTCCCCAGTCTGCAGTACTGAATTAACACTAGCAGTATTACATTGACATCAACAGCTGGTCACAAATAAACAAAGTAAGAGTATACAGGGATTTTTGCTGCCTCCCTTCTCTCCTGCCCCCCCCCCCCCCCCCCCCCCCATTCTCATAGTCGTATTCTGTAACCCTCCCTTCCTTGTTATTTCCTCTTTTTTTCTGCATTGCTAGAGTTTGTGAGGAAGGATAAAGCACTGACATGATGCATTGCATTGCAACAGACTGCATTGTTACTGTGCGTAAATACAGGCCACGTGCAAAACTCTTCTGAATTATATAGGTCCTAAATCTTTCCCATGATGGGTGTGAGAACTGATTCAAGACGCTGTAACTCTTCTGTGCTGCACAGAAAACCAACAACAGCAGTGACAGAACAGGTTCAAGTCTGTCGAACCTTAGATCACAGGATCGGTCAATTGGGACATTTAGAAAAAAGTTAGTTTCCTCCAGCACAGAAACACAAGTGCAGATGCTCACACACTAGTGTGAGAGAAACTCTTTGCTCTGCTGGTCTGCAGTTGATGATGCTGAGAGGAGAGGAGAAGGGTGCTGCAGCGAGAAAACACAAAACCCAGAAAGAAATCTGACAGATGTACACATTCAGACCAACACACACGTGTGCGCGCACACACACACACACACACACACAGCTACCTAATTGCACTTTCTTGTCATACATTAATTATCGATTTACTGATTTCTCTCATACCACTTGCCTTTCTCTGTTAGTCTCTTGCATGAGTTCAGAATGCTGCAGCAGGATGGAGTCTTGAGTCTGACTAAAAAAAAAATCTAAAGACTTTGTCATGCCAAAGCTACAGATTCAGCTTGCTGCTCACTGAGAACATCTCACAGCAGAGTCTCTGCTCCAGCCATATTTCAGCAACACAGTAAACATAAAGAATAAGCAATACACAATTATGATGGAATTTTAAAAATAAGGAGAAAATGCATTGATTTCTAACTGTTCACATGGGAACTTGAGTGCGTGTGTGTGTGTGTGTGTATGTGTGAGAGAGAGAGAGAGCTGTGTTTCGACTTATTGTTGACCAAAACAGAGCTAGAGGCTAAAGTGCACAGATGTATAACATGGTCCGTGGCTGAATCTCTTCACACACACACACACACACACACACACACACACACACACCTTATTCAGTATAAACTACAAAGTCCATAAATGAGCTTCATGTATTGTTGTTGTATTATGTATTATTATAGAAGACTAATCTATTGCAGTGCAGTGTGGGGTTTCAGCAGGACATAAAATGTAATATGTGTAATAGTATGCCTCCTTAAAAGTGCACTATATTGTAAAGTGGGTATTTTTTAGACATGCAGATAGAATTGTTGTCTCCACAGAAAACCAGAGAGAGAGAGAGAGAGAGAGAGAGAGAGTATGGAATAATAATAATAATAATCCAGGGATAGTTAAGTTTCCTCTTTACTGTGGTATGGGATGAAATAAGTCCTTCAGAATCAACAGCACTTTCTGCTCTAGTGTGCATCCGCATAATTCTGGCTGTGTGCTGCTGCTCCATAGGAACGTTGTACATGTCTCTGAGACAGCTGTATGTTTGTTACATAAGAGGTGATACACAAAATCGCACAGGGGCCCTGACCTATTTATGGGCCCCAACCCTGTAGTAATTCTCTCTCTCTCTCTCACTCACACACATACTCAAATGCATATGTCCACTTGCGTGATCTTCATTATGGCTTTACAGTAAATGATTGCAGTATTTGCAGTGTTTATAAGCATGGGCTTTTATTTTGCAAGGGATGTGTGACGATGTGCATCACCTCGGGTGGGTCAGGAGATTTATATGAGAGCATTTAGTAGGTTTGTATTTTGTGGGGATTCACTGCACTGACACACGTATCATACCAATCATAAGTTTGGATACACCTGATTTGAATGTATGGTTTTGAGTCTATACACAGACAGCATCAGCTAATTTGAAATATTACAAATGCTACTGTGGAAATTCATTCATTCATTCATTCATTCATTCACTCACACACACACACACACACACACACACACACACACACACACACACACACACACTTTACTTGTCCTTTAAAGGTTCATTGGATAGCTTCCACTACTTGGAGTCCTTTCAGATTTCGCATCCTCCATTGAAAAAAGTTTAGGATCGTCATTTAATAACTTCAGACAATCATTAAATGGATGCTTTGGACTTCAGCTCTTCATTGTTTTCAGTACTGAGAACCCATTAAAAGAGAAAAATAAGTCAATTAAAAGATTCCACATGTTAAGGCTGATAATATATTTAAGAGTTATTCCATGAAATCAAGTCGTACATGAGCTGATAGCGGCTATAAGCCATGTACGACGAGAGTGAGTGGAATAACTGTTTTTTTTTTTTTTTAATATCCACATTCACTGGATTTTGAGAAACAGAGCATTTTTATTTTTTGCAAATTCAATCAATAAAAACTTTATACAAAACGTCTGACAAAATCATTTCCGCTTAGAATGTAAATAAACCGGCAAAATGACAGTAGCAATTTGTGAAAAATGCAACAATAATTCTCAAAAAATAGAAAGACATTCTTACCATCACATACTTTTATTCCATATTTTGTTGCTTTTTTTTGTATTTTTTGGGGGTTCTGTTTTCGAGTAGAGTTTTTATTTCATCCTCGGTTGGTTCAGCATCACACTCTGCCATTTTGTTTTTCTCTACTCACGATATATGAGCTGATAGCCAGGGAGTAGAGTAGCCAATCAGAGCACACGATTGCTCATATCCAGTGAATGTGGATAGAATAATAATTGATATAATAAAAGCTACATTTTTCACTCAAGTTTAAAGCCTTACTTCATATTCAAGTCACAAAATAATTACTTTAGACTGCAAACAAATTCCTGGTCATGTAGTGTAATCAAATCAACATACAGTACGTGATACAAGCATCAGGGTTTATTGGAAAATAAATCTGCTAGAAACTCACCTGTCTCATGTTAGTTAATGTTAATAGTCTGATGGATGTAAGAGTTTTATCACAGGGAAATGAATGATCTTTTTTTTTTTTAAAAAGGCTAAAGGTCTTCTGTTTTTGAGGCAAATATTAATGAATAGTTGCCTGTGTATGAATTTCCTTCTAAAATGAAAACCACAAATGTAACGTACTCGAATCAAATATTTGGATGATTCGATCTGCCATCAAAATGTACATTTGTTGTTTTGTTTGTTTGTTGTTATTGGGGTTTTTTTCAGTGGCGAGTGCTTTGCGTACACAGGAACTTCATGAGGACTGTTGGAAAAGCGTCTCGGGCAAGAACATGCAAATCTCACTTTAAAGCTACTTTGAAGTATCTAAAATATGAACTAAATTTGGCTTCATTACACATTTTCGGCGCTGCATAATTCCAAACATGTTATTTCATAGTCATGACTTTTATCGGTGTGTGGAATTGATATGTGTTAGTAATGAAAACAGCTCTGAGTAGGTGTGTTTAAACCTAAGTCTCATAGTGTATCTCTGCAAATAATGTCCTTCAGATAGTTGACCATGCTTTAGGCATGAGGACACTCACTCACCAGCCTCTGAGAAGACCTCACACATGTTATTCATCTTAAATGCACCTGTTGGACATGTAGTACAAGCTACAAAATGAAAGCTCTCATTCTGAATTGGCACAAATGTAGACCCATGTGCACTGTACAGCCTGTCTCGTACAAAATGCTTCTTTGGGTATGAGTGAATGGAGAGAGGACGCTTGTGACCCAAATGCCAGGTTTCTGACAAGCAGGACGCTCATCAACTGATCAAGCGTCAATGCTTCTTTTATACAGGGAGTTCTGTCTATCGAAAGAAAACGTAGTAACTTATATTAAGTGCCATATATATATATATATATATATTTTACTATAATAGAAATACTGTATAATGTTTATGGGGAGGGAAGGTGGGTGGTTATTTTGAATTTAATTTTAATTACTCTGATCTGGAAGCTCACCCATGGCAGCACTAAAAGACAGTGAGGTGAGGAAAAGCCGAATGTTCTCTCTGGGCTGCGCCAGCCGAGGGAACGGGCAAATAAATGAGCGAGCCGGTGTTTGTGTGCAATTGTGTCATCTCAGCAAATTTGAGTGTGTTTGTGACTGCGTGTGGTGCTCACTTATCCACACATTCAGCACAGCAACATGCAAACTTTGTTCTCATTCTCAATAATAAAAGTCATCAGAGTAAACTCTCCTGTGTCTTGTGTTTCTTTTCCTGTGTAGAAGACCAGTGTTTCTCACCATCCTCTCCTGTGGGTCCTTGCTGCAGCCTGTGGGATGGGATGGGGCGGGGCGGGGCAGGGCGGGATGCAGGCAGACTCTGACCTTTCCCATGATTCATTGCTGCGTCATAGCAGAAGCTGGGATCTTTCTTCCGCTCCACTGTGTTGACGTTTGTAGGTAACGCTAACTGTGAGGTAGGTAAGATCAAAGATGACTAAAAGACGGGTCTGATTTTCTGACGTGCTCTGGGGATAATACGATCAAAGTATCCCATCCGTCTCCCCTCATGGAATGGATAGACAACATGAAGTTGTGGCCTGACGTCAGCTACGTTGAGTGTCAATTATTTTATTCTTAGTGAGGGCGTTGATGGTGAGGAGCTAAAGAACTACAAAAGCACGGAGGCGTACAATTATCTACACCGTAATAAAATTGGCAAAATTATGTGTAAAAGAGAGGGCGAGTTTGTTTGC